>NC_061822.1:30192362-30202362 GCF_019202785.1 Penaeus chinensis
GGGCGAAGTGAGGGGAAAGCGGGGGGGGAGAGGGCGTGCTGAGTAAGGGCTAGGATCCGGAAGGGCGGCTGGAGGACGCAGAAGGGGATTTCTCAATTCAATATGGTCCAAGGCAGCACCAAGAGTTTCAGGATTCACGTCCTTCCCGACACGCAGAAGGCGGTAAACTCTTACCTTCCTCCCCCTGCCTCACGCAGCAGCGACGGCACAGCACCCCCCCCCCCCCAAGAAAAAAAAGAAAAAAGAGAGAGAAAGAGAAAGAGGAAGAGAGAAGAGAGAAGAGAGAAGAGAGAAGAGAGAGAGAGAGAGAGAGAGAGAGTGAGAGAGAGAGAGAGAGGAGAGAGAGCGAGAAAGAGAGAGAGAGAGAGAAAGAGAAAGAGAAAGAGAAGAGAGAGAGAGAGAGAGAGAGAGAGAGAGAGAGAGAGAGAGAGAGAGAGAGAGAGAGAGAGAGAGAAAGAGAGAGAGAGAGAAGGAAAAAAAAGAAAAGAAAAAAAAAAAGAATATCAGAATCCCAGGCACTAAAAGGAGAGCCAGAGACACGCGCCCATGCACGCACAATGGCATCCTTGTTTCTCGAGAGGCCACTTCCTGCCGCCTCGCCCACCGAGACAATACACGAGAACCGACGAGAGAACAAAGTCAGCGCGCCGAAGGAACGAGGCGGAGCGAAACGGCGGCGAAGGAGGAAGAGGAGGAGGAGGAGGAGGGGGAAGATGAGGGTAAGGGGGAGGAGGAAGAGGAGGGGGAGGGGGAAAAACAAGGGGAGGGGGAGGAGGAAGAGGAGGAGGGGGAGGAGGAAGAGGAGGAGGGGGGGAAATAGGGGGAGGGGGAAAGAGGAAGAGGAGGAGGGGGAGAAGGAAGAGGGGGAGGGGGGAAGAAAAAGGGGAGGGGGAGGAGGAAAAGGGGGGGAGGACCCGGGGGAGGGGGATGAGGAAGAGGAGGAGGGGGAAAGAGGAGGGAGGAGGGGGAGAAGGAGAGGAGGAGGGGGAAGAAAAAGGGGGAGGGGGGAGGAGGAAGAGGGGGGGGAGGAAACAGGGGGAGGGGGAGGGGAGAGGAGGGGGAGGAAAAGGGGAGGGGGGGGAAAGGGAAAAAGGGGGAGGGGGAAGGGAAAAAACAGGGGAGGGGAGGAGGAAGAGGAGAGGAGGGGAGGGGGGAAAGGGGGAGGGGGGAGGAGGAAAAGGGGAGGGGGAGGGGGAAGGGAAAAGGGGGAAAGGGGGGGGAGGGGAAAAGGAGGAGGGGGAAGAAGGGGGAGGGGGGAGGAGGAAGAGGAGGGGGAGGAAAGGGGGAGGGGGAGGGGAGGAGGGGGGGAAGAGCGAAGGGAGGGGGGGGAGAAGGCGAGAGGAGAGAGGGGGAAGAAAGGGGGGAAAGGGGGAGGAGGAAGAGGAGGAGGGGGAAAGAACAGGGGGAGGGGGGAGGAGAGGAAAGAGGAAAGGGGAGGGGGAAAAAGAAAGGGGGAGGGGGAGGAGGAAGGGGGAGGAAAGGGGAGGGGGGAAGAACAGGGGGTAGGGGGAGGAGGGAAGGAGGAAGGGGGAGGAAAGGGGGGGGGGAAGGGAAAGGAGAGGAGAAAAAGGGAGGAGGGGGAGGAGGGAAAAAGGAGGAAGGGGGGGGAGGGGAAGAGGAAAAGGGGGAGGGAAAAAGAACAGGGAGGAGGGGGAGGGAAAAGGGGAGGGGGAGGAAGGGAAAGGGGGAGGGGGGAGGAGGAAGAGGAGGGGGAAGAAAAAGGGGGAGGGGGAGGAGGAAGAGGGGGGGGAGGGGGAGGGGGAGGAAAGGGAGGAGGGGGTAGAGGAAGAGGAGGAGGGGGGGAAAGAGGAGGAGGAGAAGGGAGGAGGCGGGAAAGGAAAGGAGGAAGGGGGAAGAACAGGGGGAGGGGGAGGAGGAAGAGGGGAGGAGGGGGAGGCGGGGGAGGGGGAGGGAAGGAGGAGGGGGGGTATGGAAAAGAAGAAGGAGGAGGGGTGGGAGAAGAAGGAATGGAGGGGGGGAAGAAAAAGGGGGGGGGGGGGGAAGGGAGGGGGGGGGAAAGAAAGGGGGGAAAAGGGGGGGAGGGGGAAGAGGAGGGGGCGGGGGAAAAGGGGGAGGGGGAGGGAGGAAAAAGGGGGAGGGGGAAAACGGGGGGGGGGAGGAGGAAGAGGAGAGGAGTAGGGAGTGGGGGGAAGAGGAGGAAGGGGAAGGAGGGGGAGGAGGAGGGGAGGAAAGGAAAAAGGGGGAGGGGGGGAAAGGGAGGAAAAGGAGGAGGAGGAGGAGGAAAAAAAAAAAAGGGGGGAAAAAAAAGGAAAAGAAAAAAAAAAGGGGGGGAAAGGAAAGAAAGGGAGGAAAAGGAAGGAGGGGAAGAAAGGAAAAAAAGAAGGAGAAGGGGAGGAGGAGGGAAAAAAAAAGGGGAAAAGGGGGGGGGAGGAGAGGGGAAAGGAGGAGGGGGGGAGGGGAAAAGGGGGGGAGGGGAGGGGGGGGGGGAGGAGGAAAAAAGGGGGGAAAAAGGAAAAGGGAAAAAAAAAAAAAAGGGGAGGAAAAAAAGGGAGGAAAAGGAGGAAGAGGAGGAAAAAAAAGGGAGGGAAAAGGGAGGAGGAGGAGGAAAAGAATAGGGGAGGGAAAAAAAAGGATAATAAAGGGGGGGGGAAAAGGAAGGAAAAAAAAAGGAAAAAGGGGGAAGGAGGAGGAGGAAGAAAGGGAGGAAAAGGAGGAGGAGGAGGAAGAAAGGGAGGAAAAGGAGGAAGAGGATGAGGAAGAAAGGGAGGAAAAGGAGGAGGAGGAGGAGGAGGAAGAGGTGAAGGAGGTGGGGAGGGAAGGAAGAGGAGGAAGATGTGGAGGAGGAGGAGGAAGAGGATGAAGAGGTGTAGGAAGAGGTGGGGGGGGAGAAGGAGGAGGATTGGAAAGGGAGTGAGAAAACGAAGAAAAGAAAAGGAAGAACAAAAAGAAGGAAGAAGCAGAAGCCAAAGGAGGAGGGACGCCAAGAGCCTCGAAGGGCCTGTCGAGAGGGACGATCGGCTTTGGGCGCACCCGAGGCCTCCGCGGCGCCGGTCTCCCCCCCCCCCCCCCCCCCCCCCCCCCCCCCCCCCCCCCCCGCCTGGGCGCTGCTGCCTCGCTTTGAGGTTGGTCATTACCATAATTACCGTTAATGTTATTAATGTTCCCATTACTAGCATTATCATAGGCTAATTAAGATTACTGTTATTATTGTCACCATTTAGGCTAATTAACATTAATTTCACTGTTGTTACCATTAGACTAATCACCATTATTGCAGTTATTTCACTTATCATTATTACCATAATTACTCACTTATAGTCCTTCTCGTAATCACCATTACTATTATTTTTACCATTTTCCATTACATCAGTACCATTCTTCCTATCTTTATCACCATTATTATCATTATTACCATCAGCAATATCACTATCATCCGTATTCTGTCCTCATCACCACCATCATTTTCATTACTCCTAAAAACCTTTATTATCAACTGTGGCACCATCATCATCATTATCAACGTTACCCTCATTACGAATAATAATAATAGTCACTTTCACTTACCATCATTGTCACCACTGATACACCTAATTATCACTTTCATCATTGCCATAATTATTCTTGAAGATGCAACACTGCTAATGATTCTCAAGCCTCAGGGCCTCTTGAGAATTCTATTTAACGAAGACACGCCTTAACGAATCCTGTCGTTAAGCCTTAATTAGCCAGGAACCCAACGAACTACAGCTTTTCACTGTTCGTCTTTATTTTCCATTTTTCGTTATTTATCATTCAGATTTCATCCCTTTCCCCCCACGCTCGGCCTGTGTCTCTTGCCACTTCCCACCTTTTCCTCCTTAAATCCCCCCCCCCCCTCTCCTTCCCTTTCCCTTCCATCCCAAATTTTATTTTTCTGAGCCGTCTCTCCCTTTCCCTTTTCCTCTTCAAGTCCCCCTCCTTTTCTCTTTTCCCCTTTCTTCTCCGTCTTCCCTTCCCCTTCTCTTCATACCATACTTACCTCCGCGAGGGATAGTCGTGCAGATAATAAATGTGAATAAAATGATGGTCTAACTACTCTAATAACAATAATGATTATAATAAAGTCAGAATAGGATTCTCATATATTTGTAATGTGATGCGCACGCGCGTACATGTCGGCATTAAACATTTATGTCAACTATCACCCAATCTTACGCCAAAATGGATTGACTTCAAGTCCACGGTCACATGGACTATGATTCCTGGCATAAGATGCTCATTTTATATCAAAATGAAGAAACTCCAAGTCAGGTGTGAAATTATTTCGATAGACATAATTTAGCAAAATTCATATAGACACAAAGGAGACAAAACAACAAGACAGATCGATATATAAGACGAAGTGAAGAAGCAGCAACTCCTGAGGTTGTTTGTTACTTCGAGTGACTTGAAGTGGCGGTCTCTGGCGAGAAATGAGTGATTTGATTAAAAGCTGAATTTGCATATGCCACGCAACCAAGCTCAATTTTGATTCATACGGTTCGCCTCGCTCGCTCGCTCGCTCTCTCGGGTCTGTGTATCTGTCTGTCTGTCTGTCTTCCTGTCTGACTGTCTATCTGTCTCTGAAATGAATTTGCACTCAGTTTATTTCCGGAGTATCTATTATAAGCAAAGTTTCTATTGCGTTTAAGTCTTAAAGCGCTGTGAACCCAATAAAACACACACACACACACACACAAACACACACACACACACACACACACACACACACACACACACACACACACACACACACACACACACACACACACACACTCGTGCCGTCACAAGTTTATACCCTTACGCACGGACCCATAACCAGGGGCAACGCAGCACAGCCACCGGCCCCTAGCTAGGCTGCAGGTCAGGGAAAGTCGCACATATGCATCAGAGCGGCTGACAGACCGGCCTTGCTCATCACAAAAGGGGTGGAGGGGGAGGAGGGGGTGGAGGGGGAGGAGGGGGCAGGAGGGGGAGGAGGGGGAAAAGGGGGAGGAGTGGGGGGAGGGGTGTGGAGGGGGAGGAGGGTGGAGGAGGGGGGGTGGGGGTCGTCCGACGCGAGAGAAGTGGGCCATGAGCGTTAACTAAGCATAATCCGACGCTTTACGACAGTGTTATGGCGAACATTCCGAACGGCTCCGAAGCTCTCGCTCTTCCCGCGTTGTGTTATGATCGATCGTTTTATTTTTATCTTTCTTTCTTCTTCTTTCCATTTCTTATTAATATTCGCCTCTTTTGGTCTTATCTATTCCAATTTTTCTTATTTTCTTTTCCTCCTCCATTTTGTCTTATCTAAAAAAAAAAAAAAATCATTTTTTCTCTTTCATTTACTCTTATCTATTTATTTTTCCTCCTTCTTCTTCTGTCCTGTCAGTCGAGCATTTCCAGTTCATTAAACTACGCCCTTGTCTCACCTCCCACCCGGTCGATGGGCGTTCCCCTAACTCCGCCTCCTTGGTCTACAGGGGGGGGGGGGTGAAGGAGCGATATGTTCCTTTCACGTCTCTCTCTCTCCGTTATTGGTCTGTCAGTCCCTGTCTCTGTGTCTCTCTGTTTCTCCCTGCTTCTCCTCCCCTTCCCTCCTTCCTTCTCTCTCCTTCCGTACAGTTCCCTCTCCCTCCCTCCCTCTTTCTTTCTTTCTGCCTTTCTCTTTCGTTCTGCTTCTCTCTCTCTCTCTCTCTCTCTCTCTCTCTCTCTCTCTCTCTCTCTCTCTCTCTCTCTCTCTCTCTCTCTCTCTCTCTCTCTCTCTCTCTCTCTCTCTCTCTCTCTCTCTCTCTCTCTCTCTCTCTCTCTCTCTCTCTCTCTCTCTCTCTCTCTCTCTCTCTCTCTCTGTATGTACGTATTACATATTTATCCATGCATGTATGCTGGTATGCATGTTTTTTGAAAGAGGAGTTTCGAAATCCTCTTGGATTGCATAGCACTCGCACTCACTCTCGATCTCGCTCTCTCTATGAGACGTATGTATGGATGCATACAGTATATATCTGTGTGTGTATCTATCTATCTATCTATCTATCTATCTATCTATCTATCTATCTATCTATACATACACACACACACACACACACATCTATGTCTATCTATCTATATATATAATATATATATATATATACATACGCGGATACGCAAGCCAAATTACATCCCTGCCACTATCCACTATTTGTACTATAATATCAAAACACCATCTTTAAACTTGACGCCCACGAAGCTTGCAGGCGCAGTGAAATAATTTCGAGACCCAAGGAAGCGACGAGGAGGCAGCCCGGTCGCCGACACGCATGCGGCTGAATAATACACGGAGTTCCCTCTGTTCCGGCGGCGCTAGATTAGTCGCCGAAGTACGAACGGATGAGCGGATGATGCAATATATATATGGGTGTGTGTGTGCGGGGTCTCCTCTGTGTCTCTTCTACGCTGCTCACTCTTCTACGCTTTCGATGTTTTTGTTGTTCTTGTTTTTTGTGTGTTTGTCTGTTTTCTTTTCCCCTGTTTTCCTGTTTTCTTTCTTTCTTTCCTTCTTTCCCATTTCTTCTTCTTTCTCTCTTTCTTATATTTATTTTTCCTTTTCTTTTTTTTCTTCTCCCACTCTCTCTATCTCTCTCTCTCGCTATCTCTCTCCTATCTATTCTTCCCTTTCCCTTTATCTTTTCCCTTTCTCTCCTTCTCTCTCTCTCTTTTCTTCTCTCTCTCTCTCTCTCTCTCTCTTTCTTTTTCCCCTCTCTTCCCCTCTCTTCCTTCCTCTTCTTTTTTCTATATATGTGTGTATATGTATATGAAATTGTGATGAATATATTTTAAAAAATTTTATTATATATATATATATTTAATTTTTTAATTCCTATTTTTTTCCCTATTTCTCCCCCCCTTTCTCCCCCCTCCCCTCTCCCTCTTTCCTTCCGTTTCGCCCGGGGACTGTTTATAGAAAGAATTTTAAATAGGCCTACTTTGACTTCCTCCACCAAGTTCTAACATCAAAGGAGAGAAAGGGAACGGTGACGAGTCAAAAGGGGACGGGCCCCCCAGCGACATGGGCCAAAAACCCAAAAGACTCTCAAAAGGGGCCCAAACAGGGGTTTTCAAGTTATTGTAAGAAAATAAAGCCTCTCGTTTGTTCTTTGTCTGGACCTTCCCCCTCCCCCCGTATGCTTTCTCTCCCTTTTGTACTTTTTTTGGATGGTTTACTCCTATAAACCCCCACCCCCTACCCCTTTGGGGTACCCCCGTAAACATCCACTCCCCCCTTCTCTTTAAACCCCAATTTCCCCTTAAAACCCCTTATTTTAGGAAAACCCCTTCATCCCCCCAACCCCGCTTTTCCCCCCCTACCTCCCTATTTTCCCCCCCCTGCCCTTTACCCCCCTTCCTCTCCCTATTTACCCTCCCTACCCTACCTTTTTTTCCCCCTCCCCCCCCTTCCCCAAATCCCTCCCTTTCCCTTCCCTACTTCCCCACCACTCCCCTTCCCTACCTTCCCTTCCCCCCCCCACCCCCCCCACCGTTCCCCTCTCCCCCTCCCCCCCTCCCCTACCTCCCCCCCCCTACCTCCCAAAAATCCTTTTTTCCCCCAGTCCCCAAACAAAATAAATAATTTTTAATCGTAACGTCCTGAAGGGGAAAGTGGGCAGTTATTTCAAGCAAAATTTCCCCGAATAATGCCAGGCTCATCCCTCGGGCGGGTAAATCGGGTGAGGTTGTGGATGAACAGCCGAAGTGTGGATTTTTCTCGAAGGAAGGGGTGTTTGCGTGGGGGGGGGGGGAGGGGGGGAGGGGAGGGGGGGGAGGGGGAGGTATGAAAATATCTCTAATGTCAGTGGGATTCTTTTTATATTTTTTTTTTTTTTGCTGGGGGGGGGGGGGGAAAAATTTGCTGGACGGTATAGGGGTTTCCGAAGGTTTGTTTGGTGTGTCCCGTCTGTGTGTGTACTTTGTGTGTAGTGAAAGTGTTATAATTTGTATATTTAAAGTTAAAAGTTGTATATTGTAGTATGTATGTATTATGTATGTATGTATGTATGTTTTTGTATGTATGTTGTAGGGTATGTATGTATGTATGTATGTATGAAAAGGGTATTTTTCGTTTTGTACGTTGTTGTATGTAAACGGGTCAGGCGCGGTTGTAAATGCATGTATGCTTTGCCCTGTAGGACGTAAAATCACGTACGCACGTTGTTTGCCAGCAAAAATGGTACAAAAAAGTAAAAAATATCAACGCTTCTTTTGGAGGTGCAAACAAAACTATATCCTCTCGAATAAAAACCCCTTTTTAGTTTGGAAAAAACAAAAAAAAAATGAAAAAGGGAATTAGGAATCCCCAGATTTTGTATAAAAAGTTTTTGTTTTTTATTATTATTAATTTTTATTTTATTTTTTTTTTTTTTTTTGGGGCGATGATTTTATTATTTTTTACTTTTTTGTTGTTTTTAATATTTTTTTTTTTATTTTATTTTTTTATTTTATTATTATGTGTGTGTGATGCGATGTTATTATTATTATTATTAGATTGTTGTGGTTTTTAATATTTTTATTATTTTTTTTTTTTTTTTTTTAATTTTTATTTTATTATTATGTTTGCTATTTTAAGGCCATATTTACTTTTTTGCCCCCCCCCCCCCCGGGGCGAATTAGGGGGTTTGTTCAGCCAAAATTTTGGAATCGTAGATATTATATACAAAGGGTTTTTATTATAAATTTTTTTTTTTGTTTTTTGTTTTTAATTTTTTATCTTTTTTTTTTGGGGGGGGGGGGGTTATTTTTCAGCCCCATTTTTCTCTTTGTGTATTCCCCCCCCCCCCCCCCCCGCCGGAAAATTTGGGGTTTGTCGACGAATGGGTTTTTTGTCCTACCCCCCCCCCCTCCTGTACCGAGGGGGAATGAAACCCCGCGAAAAAGGGTTTTATCGCTCTCTATCAGCATGTCCGGAGTGAATTTCAGTCCCGGCTTGCAGATTAACTATCGCGCAGGAACACACACACACACACACACACACACACACACACACACACACACACACACACACACACACACACACAGTTTTTAATTCCCGCCACTGAAAATTGCTGTGGAGAAAGAGCGTCACGTCAAAAGAATAACGACAAAAAAGAGTTGCAATATACATACGCAATACTACTCTGTTCATTTTTGCAAGAACGAGTAGGAGTAACAAAGGGGAGGTATGACGAATAAGAGTAAAGGGGGCGGGAGTAGGGGATTGAGGGGGAAGGGGGAAGGGGGAAGGGAGAAAGGAGGAGAAAGGAGGGAGGAGGGAGGGAGGAGGGAGGAGGGAGAAGGAGGGGGAGGAGAGAGGAGAGGAAAGGAGGAAGTAAGAAGGGGAAAGGGGGAAATGAGAAGGGGAAGCGGGGAGGAGAGAGAAGGAGGGGGAAAGGGGAGGAGGGAGGGTGGCGGCAAGAGAGGGAGGCAGGAGAGAGGAGGGAGGAGAGAGGAGAGGGACGAGGAGGGAGAAAGTAGGAGTAGGAGGGAGGAGAGAGGAAGGGGAAGGGGAAGGGGGAGGGGGGAAGGGAGGAGAGGGGAGGAAGGGGGTATCTCCATGGAAACCAAAGGGAGGAACCGATATAGCACACAACAGGACGATAAACTTGAAAATATGCTTAGGATACTGCGACTGCTTGTCCTGCTCTCGCTGACCTTGCTTGCCTCTGACATGCCTTCAACAGACACAAACTCGGCTGCAAACTTATGTCAAGAACAGCATGCTTTTTTTTCACTGCATGAGCCCGCATTTGAAAGCGAAGATTTTTCCACGAGACTCCAATTTTGCATTTACCAATATATATGTCTGTGAACACACTGTATCTGTATCTGCAAGGTTACAGACATACAAAGCCGTGTATGGCGATGCAACGCAAACAAACGAATGCACAAACAAATCAATCAATAACTTTGCAACGCACCGACGAGTCCACGCAAGAAAGACGCCGTTGCACTGCCAGTATCTTGCCTCAATCAACAACAAATTTCAGTCAAAATTCCGCGTCTGATTCCCCCGAATACGTGCAATTGC
>NC_061822.1:30212362-30214862 GCF_019202785.1 Penaeus chinensis
CCTTCTTCTACTATATTCTTCTTCTTTTCTTCTTTACCCACTCTATTTTCTTTTTATTCTTCTCCTTCTCCTTTTTCTACTCCTTCTCCTTCTCCTTCTTCTTCTTATTATTATTATTATCATTATTACTATTATTATTATTATTATTATTATCATTATTATTCCTCTTCTCCTTCTTCTTCCTCTTCTTCTTCTTCTTCTCCCTCTCCTTCTTCTTCTTCTCCTTCTCCCTCTCCTTCTTCTTCTCCCTCTCCCTCTTCTTCTTCTCCCTCTCCTTCTTCTTCTCCCTCTCCTCCTTCTTCTTCTCCCTCTCCTTCTTCTTCTTCTCCCTCTCCTTCTTCTTCTTCTCCTTCTCATTCTTCTTCTTCTCCCTCTCCCTCTCCCTCTTCTTCTTTTCCCTCTCCTTCTTCTTCTTCTCGTTCTCCTTCCTCTTCTCCCTCTCCCTCTTCTTCTTCTCCCTCTTCTTCTTCTCCCTCTCCTTCTTCTTCTTCTCCTTCTCATTCTTCTTCTTCTCCCTCTCCTTCTTCTTCTCCCTCTCCCTCTCCCTCTTCTTCTTCTCCCTCTCCTTCTTCTTCTTCTCCTTCTCCTCCTTTTGCCTACAAGTGCAATCCCTACAAAATACCCTAGGGCGTAATCACGAATCCCAAGGTCGGCCAGAATTTAGGCCTACGACCACGCCTACCTTGAGTGCCTGCATGACACCCTGCATGACACCCTCGAGTACGTCCGGTCACGCGTCGCTGCCATCTGTCTGACCCCTTATCTCTGCGCTAATCTCCCTCGCCGTATGCCATGGCCCGTCCTTATCGGCGAGTGTTATCCATTGGTGAATATTGATGAGGTCAGCTTTGGGGCTGACGGGGGGAAGGGGGGAGGATATGGGGGAGGGGGGGGAGGCGAGAGGGGATAGAAGGTGGGTGGGGAAGGAAGTAGGATGGGAGGGGGGAGAGGGGGAGGGAAGGGAATGGGGGAAAGGGAAGAGACACCTACACAGAGAGATGGAGGGTGTGAGGGGGGGGGGGGGGGTGAGGAGGGGTGAGGAGTGAGGAGTGAGTTCCAATATTGATAAGCATTTCTGTAACACGAACACTTGCCACCCTGCGCCCGACACCTGCGTCCCCTCCCCCTTCCCCCTCATCCATCTCTCCTCACCCTCCCCCTTCCCCCTCATCCATCTCCCCTCACCCTCTCCCTTCCCCTTCATCCATCTCCCCTCACCCTCTCCCTTCCCCTTGTCCACCTCTCCTCTCCCTCTCCCTTTCCCCTCATCCACCTCCCCTCTCCCTTTCCCCTCATCCACCTCCCTTCTGCCTTTCCCTCATCCATCTCCCCTCTCCCTTTCCCCTCAACCACCTACTCTCTCCCTCTCCCTTTTCCCTTGTCCACTCTTCATTCACTCTCCTCTCATCTACCCTCCCTGCCCTCTCCCTTATCCATACTTCCTCCTCCTTATCCACCCATTACCCGCCTCCCCTCACCCCCCTTCACTTCGCGTCCACCCCCCCTCCTCCTTCTCCCCTCCTTTCCCACTCTTCGTCGCCGCATCCTTCCCTCTCCCTCGATCCACTCTTACTCCCTCCCTCCATCGCCCTTCCTCCTTTCCTTCGCCTCACCCCCCCCCCCCCTTCCCTCTTATTACATGACTCAGTCCCGGAACTAACTTGACTTAGTAGATTGTGAGGACGGGGGGGAAGGGGGGAAGGGGGGGAAGGGAGGGAAGGAGGGGGGGAGGAGGAGTTGGGGAAGAAGGGGGGGAGGGGGAAGGAGGGGGGGGAGGAGTGGGGGAAGAAGGGGGGGAGAGGGGAGGAGGCGGGGGATGGAGGGAGGAGAGTGGAGGAGATGGGGGAAGGAGGGGGGAGAGGGGAAGAGCTGGGGGGAGGCGAGGGGAGAAAAGGAGGAGAAAGAGGGGGAAGGAGGAAATAGAGGAAAGGAGGGGAGGAGGAGGGGGGAGGGGGGCAGGAGCAAGGGTCGGTAATCTAATAGGTGGTAAGGGAGAGGGAAGGGAGAGGGGGAGAGGGGAGCGAACGATAAGGGGTGGGTAGGGGGGGGGGCTCGGAATGATGGAAAGGGAACGAGAGGGGGGGTGGAGGGGGTAAAAGGGAGGAAGAAAAGCGGGGAATGGGACAGTGGAAAAAAATAATTGGCCAATCAAGACTTGCCGACACGAGGGGGAGGGGGGAGGGGGGAGAAGGAAGAGTGGTATGAAGCACAGAATTTCCCCAGAGAACAAGACCACACCGAAGACGTTTCCGAAGTCCGCTGTCATGCGCAGTTGTCACGCGCAGCAGGACGCTCGTAAACACGGTTCTTTATCCTTCCTTCAAAAGCGAGAGCTCACTTTACGTAAAAAAATTGCATCGTCCTTTTTATTCCTCGTTTTCTATGGTAATCCGAAACCCTACCGTTCCCCACTCGGAAATACGGACATCATAATCTCATAACGGAAGCCTTTCCTTCTTCACAAATACCTATGAATTCTTTAGGTCCAAAAACTTGGCAC
>NC_061822.1:30219862-30234862 GCF_019202785.1 Penaeus chinensis
CTTACTAATACAATCATCGAAATCCACTAGCAGTTTGACGTTTTTGTCTGATAAGAACACCGTAAATTTGTCAAGATGTCTTTCTATCTCTTTCTTTCTTTATCTCTCCCACATCCAACACCGTTCCTACCCCGCCCACCTCTACCCCCCACCCCCGCCCCTCATAATCCCAGCCGTCTTTCCACCCCGCCCACCTCCACCCCCCCCCCCCATAATCCCAGCCGTCTTTCCACCCCACCCGAGTATCCTAATATCCAATATACCGCAACGTATTATCCTCCAGATATCAACACCAACAACTAATTAAGGAAGTAATAATCGATACGTTACCTCGACCGCGAGGGTTTCGGGAGGGTGAGGGGGGCGGGTATGGGAAGGGGGGGAGGGGATGAGGGAGAGGGGGAGTGGATGAAGGAGAGGTGAAGGAAAGGGGAGGGAGAGGATGAGAGAGAGGTGTAGGAAAGGGGAGGGAGAGGGGGAGAGAGATGAGTAGAGGTAGGGGGAGGTAAGGGAGAGGAGAGGGGGAGGTAGAGGAGATGGGAAGGGGAAGGAGAGGAGAGGGAGAGGTGGACAAGGGGAGGCGAGAGAGAGAGAGAGAGGGAAGGGTGAGGGGAAGGAAGAGGGAATGACGGAAAGGGTTGGGTAGAGAGGAGAGGAGCGAATAAGGGGGCGAGCGGAGGAGAGGAGAGCGAGGGAGGATGAAGAACCAGTAGGGGGGGGATGGGAGGGAGGAGGAAAGACCGAGATATGGAAAGGAAAGAAGTAAGAGGGCGAAAGAGGACGAGAGAGCGCGAGGGGAACGAAGAAGAGGGTAGGAGAGTAGGAGAAGGAGGGAGAAGGATAGGGAGAAGGAGAGGGAGAGGGGAGGGTGAAGAGTCAGAAAGAACAACCTAATGAGAAGCCTCACCGATGTGTGCGTCTGCTCGTCATCACATATTTGCCTCTACACATTTGCGCACACATCTAAGCAAACGCGTACGGGAGTGTTTGAGTGCGAGTGAGTGAGTGATTGTGGGAGGGAACGAGTGAGTGGGAGAATGTCAGGTGATGAGGGTGTGAGTGCGGGAGTGAGTGAGTAAGTACATGAGTGAGTGAGTGAGTGAGTGAGTGAGTGAGTGAGTGAGTGAGTGAGTGAGTGAGTGAGTGAGTGAGTGAGTGAGTGAGTGAGTGAGTGAGTGTTTGAATGAATGAGTGTTTGAATGAATGACTAGGCCTCAGTAAGCGAATGGATGACTAAGTAGGCCTAAGTAAGGAAATAAGTAAGTTAGTAAGCGAATGAACAAGCGAGCATGCTTGAGAGTGAGTGTGGAAGGTGGATCTGGTGAAGACGACCACTCCATGAGGCTCCGAGCAAACGACCCGGCTCCGATTTACGAATTTACGAAGCGCCACTGCTTTACGAAGTCAGGGCTGATGTCACTCCACGCGAGCGGGACGATGCGATGACCGTTTCGGCGCGGATATTCGCGGCCGACGTGTGGATTCCGCCGCAGGAAATGTAAATATGAATGCTATCGAACCTCAACTGAACAGCTGACTGGGAGGAATCTAAATTCGCAGTTTTCTCTCTTTTTCTTTGTTTCGAGTTTTTCTTTCCCTTTGTGTTTGTGGGTTTGCTTGTTTGTTTGTGCGGGTGAGTGAGGAAAACAGTGCCGATTGTTTAAATATTATCAAAATAAAGAATTTAAGTAAATGCCCTCTCCGCCACACTCGGGCCACGATCTCCCCTCTCCGCTTCACTCGGGCCACGATCGCCCCTCTCCGCCACACTCGGGCCACGATCTCCCCTCTCCGCCTCACTCCGGCCACGATCTCCCCTCTCCGCCTCACTCGGGCCACGATCTCCCCTCTCCGCCTCACTCGGGCCACGATCTCCCCTCTCCGCCACACTCGGGCCACGATCTCCCCTCTCCGCCACACTCGGGCCACGATCTCCCCTCTCCGCCTCACTCGGGCCACGATCTCCCCTCTCCGCCTCACTCGGGCCACGATCTCCCCTCTCCGCCACACTCGGGCCACGATCTCCCCTCTCCGCCTCACTCGGGCCACGATCTCCCCTCTCTGCCTCACTCGGGCCACGATCTCCCCTCTCCGCCTCACTCGGGCCACGATCTCCCCTCTCCGCCTCACTCTGGCCCCGATCTCCCCTCTCCGCCTCACTCGGGCCCCGATCTCCCCTTTCCGCCTCACTCGGGCCAGGATCTCCCCTCTCCGCCTCACTCGGGCCACGATCTCCCCTCTCCGCCACACTCTGGCCCCGATCTCCCCTCTCCGCCTCACTCGGGCCACGATCTCCCCTCTCTGCCTCGCTCTCCTAATGGACCCCTTCATTGGCTGTTGGGAAAACATCGGTCGCTGCCACAAGTCATTTCCCCCCGGCGCGGTGAGGGGAAACGACGCCGTACATTAACCGATAGACTAGGCCGAGTTCCCTTGCAGGTCACGAGTCACTCACTATCTGGGAATGGGAATGGGAACAGGTGTAGCGCGGGGCATCGGAGAAGGGGGGGGGGGGGGGGCATAGGAAGATAAGGGGAGATACCATCATATCTAAGTTGATGATGATGATGATGATGATGATGATCATGATGACGACGACGACGACGATGATGAAGGGCGTGGAGAGGAATGAATAAAGAAAAATAGAGAGAAAACGAAGAGAGGAACACCTCCATCTTAAGCAACGTCATCGAGAAAATAAAAGGGTCAACTAAAACACATAACCTGAGAAAAGAGAAAGAGAAAGAGGAAGAGAAGAGACAGAGGGGAAAGAACGAGAAAATGGATAATATTGCGCTGTGAAAAGAGAGAGAAAAAGGGAAGAAGAGAAAAAACACAAGAAAATGGATAATATTGCGTCGCGAAAAGAGAAAAAGAGAGGGAAAAAACAAGAAAATAGTTCAATTGCGCTACTAAACGAGCAACCTAAACTGCTGGGTACACAGACCCTCACGCCACAGACATAGAGGAGTACAGATGCTCGTCCGTTGTCAAGCAAGCGGATGAGATTAGACGCATCTCATCATCGACTCGACAAGGACAAACCACATCCGAAATGCCATCGTCTCCCTCAAGTACATTCCTCGTACACGGATGCTTAGTTACTTTAGCCCCCCCCCCCCCCCCCCCCCATGTCCCTAGTCCCTTCACCCGGCTTCCATTTCAACCCCCGAGTGAAAAAGAAAAGAAAATACCGAAGAAAAATGAAAAATCTAGTCCCACCACCCTCCCGCCCCTACCCCCGCTTCTCACTCCGATTAAAAAAAATAATTAAACAAAATCAAAATGGAAAAGGATAAAGGATAAAAGAAAAAAAAACAGGAAAAAAGAGAGCTGGCTTCCTCTTTCTATGGCCGTTGAATCCTCATTCCCTGCCTTCGAACGCTACCTTTCAGCTGCCGAAGATCGATCCGCGTGGATCTTCTCCCCACCCTTTCTGCTTTCGCTCTTTCTCTCCGGTTCCTGACTCTTTTGTACTTCTCTTTCTTTCTTTTTTTACTACTCTCTTTCTCTCTTTCCGTTGCCTCTCCTATTTCGACCTTCCTCGTCTGTTTTTTTCTGTCCACGTTTCTCTCATTCTCTCCGATTTCGCCTCGTCTATTTTTCTGTCTACGTTTCTCTCCTAATTTTGCCTCCCTCGTCTATTTTTTTCTGTTTATGTTCTCTCCTCTTATCCCATTTCTACCTCCTCCGTTAATTTGTTTATTTTTTACTTTCTCTCCTCTACATTTCCAATTTATTTCTCTCTATCGTTCCCATTTCTGTATTCTCCACTTTCACTTTTTTTCTTTTTTTTTCTTCTTCTTCTCTTTCACCTCCACATTCCACTCCCCCTTAGCCTTCTCTCCTCCACCTCCTCTCCACTTCCTCCTCCTCCTCCTCCTCCTCCTCCTCCTCCTCCTCCTCCTCCTCCTCCTCCTCCTCCTCCTCCTCCTCCTCCTCCTCTTTTTCTTCTCCTTCTTCTTCCTTTTCTTCCACCACCATCACCTCCTCTCCTCTCCTCCATCTCCTCCCCTATCACCACCACCACTCCCTCTTCCTCTACTTCCTCCTCCATCTCCTTCACCTCGCGTTTCCACCTCAATCTCTTCTTCTCTCCCTCTCGCTCCTCCACCTCCTTCCCCCCTACCACCACCATTTCTTCTTCTTCTTCTTCTTCTTCTTCTTCTTCTTCTTCTTCTTCTTCTTCTTCTTCTTCTTCTTCTTCTTCTTCTTCTTCTCCTTCTCCTTCTCCTTCTCCTTCTCCTTCTCCTTCTCCTTCTTCTCCTTCTCCTTCTCCTTCTCCTTCTTCTCCTTCTCCTTCTCCTTCTTCTCCTTCTCCTTCTTCTCCTTCTCCTTCTCCTTCTCCTTCTTCTTCTTCTCCTTCTCCTTCTCCTTCTCCTTCTCCTTCTCATTCCCCTTCTCCTCTTAAACCTCGCGTTTCCACCTTCCTCGCTTCTTTCGACGTAAACCCGTGCGTGCTCCCACCTCCAACACCATCTCCTCCTCTACCACCACCATCACCACCACCTTTTCTCCTCTCCTCTCCTCTTCTCCTCTTCCTCCACCACCTCGCGTTTCCGCCTCCCTCCCCCTACCTCCTCCACAATGTCTCCTCTCTCATCCTCCTCCTCTTCCACCTCGCGTTTCCACCTCCCTCTCTTCCTCTCCCCCTCTCCCCTCTCGCTCCTTTCGCCGTAAACCCGTGCATGCTCCCACAGCGGGCGATATGTTTACAACCTCTCTCGCGTGGCTGTGCTGGGGATCCCGATATTCTGTAACGGACACTAAATCTTCCCACAGACGTAGTTTATTGCTGTTCTGGCAGGATCGCCATCAAGTCTCACTGCAGGATGTCAATAATAAAAAAAAGGAAGGGGGTGGGGGGAGTCTGCCACGCGCCACACCGTGCATTATTGCATTATCGATGTTATGAAGTTTTGATAGAATTGTCTTGCTATCTGATGTTGGGGATTTTAATATGAAGGCGAAGTTCTTTCTCTGGATCCAGAACATGTAAACAGAAAAACTATATATGAGAAAACCGTCGCTATGTTTCTCTGTCTCGGACGAATATATTTCTATAAACACATCTGGAAAATCTCCTCTCTCTCTCTCTCTCTCTCTCTCTCTCTCTCTCTCTCTCTCTCTCTCTCTCTCTCTCTCTCTCTCTCTCTCTCTCTCTCTCTCCTCTCTTCCACCCGTTTTCCCCATCTTTCAATATACCTTTTCTCTGCATAATGTCATATTTTCCCCTGTCAGTTTATCAAGACGTGAGAGCCTTTTCTTATTCATCTATGCATATATATTTATAGATTCCCGACAGGAAAGATTTAATAGTGGTACAGTTACCTCGAGAAGTTCCTATAGTGCTAGCCTTACGCCCTGTCAACAGGTTGGAACAGATGGCCATTCGTACTGGAGAGGAGGATGTGAGTGGTTGGTGGGTGGGTGGGTTTGTGGGTGGGTGGGTGGGTTTGTGGGTGGGTGGGGGGGTGAGTGGTTGGTGGTGGGTGGGTGGGTTTGTGGGTGGGTTTGTGGGTGGGAGGGTGGGTGAGTGGTTGGTGGTGGGTGGGTGGGTGGGTGGGTGAGTGGTTTGTGGTGGGTCGGTAGGTGGGTGGGTGGGTGGGTGGTTGGTGGTGGGTGGGTGGGTGGGTGGTGGGTCGGTAGGTGGGTGGGTGGGTGGGTGTGTGAGTGGTTGGTGGTGGGTGGGTGGGTGGGTGGTGGGTCGGTAGGTTGGTGGGTGGGTGGGTGGGTGGGTGAGTGGTTGGTGGTGGGTGGGTGGGTGGGTGGTGGGTCGGGAGGTGGGTGGGTGGGTGGTGGGTCGGTAGGTGGGTGGGTGGTTGGGTGGGTGGGTGAGTGGTTGGTGGTGGGTGGGTGGGTGGTGGGTCGGTAGGTGGGTGGGTGGGTGGTTGGTGGTGGGTGGGTGGGTGGTGGGTCGGTAGGTGGGTGGGTGGGTGGGTGGGTGGGTGAGTGATTGGTGGTTTGTGGTGGGTCGGTAGGTGGGTGGGTGGGTGGGTGGGTGGGTGGTTGGGTGGGTGGGTGAGTGGTTGGTGGTAGGTGGGTGGGTGGGTGGTGGGTCGGTGGGTGGGTGGGTGGGTGGGTGGGTGAGTGGTTGGTGGTGGGTGGGTGGGTGGGTGGTGGGTCGGTAGGTGGGTGGGTGGGTGGGTGGGTGAGTGGTTGGTGGTGGGTGGGTGGGTGGGTGGTGGGTCGGTAGGTGGGTGGGTGGGTCGGTAGGTGGGTGGGTGGGTCGGTGGGTGGGTGGTTGGTGGTGGGTGGATGGGTGGGTAGGTGGGTGGGTGGGTGGGTGGGTGGGTAGGTAGGTAGGTAGGTAGGTGGGTGGGTGGGTGGGTGGGTGTTTGGGTAGGTAGATATGTAGGTAGGTAGGTAGGTAAGTAGGTAGGTAGGTGGGTGGGTGGGTGGGTGGGTGGGTGGGTAGGTAGGTAGGTAGGTAGGTAGGTAGGTGGGTGGGTGGTTCGGTAGGTGGGTGGGTGGTTGGGTGGGTGGGTGAGTGGTTGGTGGTGGGTGGGTGGGTGGGTGGTGGGTCGGTAGGTGGGTGGGTGGGTGGTTGGTGGTGGGTGGGTGGGTGGGTGGTGGGTCGGTAGGTAGGTGGGTGGGTGGGTGGGTGGGTGGGTGAGTGATTGGTGGTTTGTGGTGGGTGGGTGGGTGGGGTGGGTGGGTGGGTGGGTGAGTGGTTGGTGGTGGGTGGGTGGGTGGGTGGTGGGTCGGTAGGTGGGTGGGTGGGTGAGTGGTTGGTGGTGGGTGGGGTGGGTGGGTGGTGGGTCGGTAGGTGGGTGGGTGGGTCGGTAGGTGGGTGGGTGGGTCGGTGGGTGGGTGGTTGGTGGTGGGTGGATGGGTGGGTAGGTGGGTGGGTGGGTGGGTGGGTGGGTGGGTAGGTAGGTAGGTAGGTAGGTAGGTAGGTGGGTGGGTGGGTGGGTGGGTGGGTGTTTGGGTAGGTAGATATGTAGGTAGGTAGGTAGGTAAGTAGGTAGGTAGGTGGGTGGGTGGGTGGGTGGGTGGGGTGGGTGGGTAGGTGGGTAGGTAGGTAGGTAGGTAGGTAGGTGGGTGGGTGGGTGGGTGGGTGGGGTGGGTGGGTGGGTGGGTAGGTAGGTAGGTAGGTAGGTAGACAGACAGACAGACAGGCAGACAGACAGACAGATAAGTTGGTAGGTAGGTAGGTAGGTGGGTGGGTGGGTGGGTGGGTGGGTGGTTAGGTAAGTAGGTAGGTAGGTGGGTGGGTGGGTGGGTGGGTGGGTGGGTAGGTAGGCAGGTAGGTAGGTAGGTAGGTGGGTGGGTGGGTGGGTGGGTGGGTGGGTGGGTGGGTGGGTAGGTAAGTAGGTAGGTAGGTAGGTAGACAGACAGACAGACAGACAGGCAGACAGACAGACAGATAAGTTGGTAGGTAGGTAGATAGAAAGGTAGGTAGATAGGTAGTAATCATCATCATCATCATCATCACCCTCACCATCACCGTCATCATCATCATCACCATCATCATCATCATCATCACCATCGGCATCGTCATCGCCATCGTCATTGTCATCATCGTCATCATAACAATGCTAATGATGATGATAATTATAAGAGTAATTATGACGATAATAGCAGAAGTAAAACCAATGCTGATGTGATGATGATAAACATAGTAGTAAGATTGATAATGTTGACGAGGAAAATAATTTGGTGAAGATGATGATGATGATGATGATGATGATGATGATGATGATGATGATGATGATGATGATGATGATGATGATGATGATGATGATGATGATGGTGATGATGATGATGATGATGATAATGAGATGAAGATGATAAAGGAAAACAAGTACATAAATAATAATAAAAGGGGAACTTTTGGGGAAATTGTACTCAAGTCCTCGCCAAGTTTCGTCCAAGTACATACGTAAACTCAGACGATAAGAATAAATGAATGGCAATAAAAAGTAATGAAAAATACAAGTAAAATGGACAAAACCCAAAAAAATATATACAGAGACAAACAGAAAAAGAAAAAGAAAATTAAAAAACGAACCGCAGTTCAAGTTTACCGAGCGATTAAATTTCCATTACATTTTGGATGAGATTTCGATACCCCTAAGCCTTATTTTCCTGGCTCTGTCTAAATATTATACTTCTGATGAAATTTTAAATATATACAGTAAAAACATGAGTGTGGACACTATATGTATGCGTCTATACACATACTTGCTTACACTTACACTTAGGCGCGCACACACACACACACACACAGACGCATGTGTGTGTGTGTGTGTGTGTGAAAACTATATCTTCTATTTCTTCTTCTTTCCTTTTTCCTTTTTCCTTTTTCCTCTATCTTCGCTGCTCCTCCTCCCCACTTACCTTTTCCTTGTCCCTTTCCTACTTCGTTGTCTTTTCCTTTTATTCTTTCTTCTTATCCTCTCTTTCTCATGACCTTTCTTTATCTTATTCTTCCCTTCCTTCCCTTCTTGTTCATCTTCTTTTCCCTTCGTTTCTTACTAATATTTTCACCTTTCTTCTCCTTCTTTCTTTCGTTCCTCTCCCTCTCCTCTTACCTTTTTCTCCTTCTCTTTTTCTTCCTCCTCACTTTCCCTCTTCTCCCCTTCCTGCTCACCTTTCTTCTTCTCCTCCTTCTCATTCTTCCTCCTCTATCCTTCCCTTCTTCTCCCCTCCTCCTCCTCCCCCTCCTCTATCCTTCCCTTCTCCTCCTCCTCCTCCTCTATCCTTCTCTTCTCCTCCCTCTCCTCTATCTTTCTCTTCTCCTCCTCCCCGTCTATCCTTCCCTTCTCCCCTCTCCTCTATCCTTCCCTTCTCCTCCTCCTCCTCTATCTTTTCCTTCTTCTCCCCCTCCTCTATCCTTCCCTTCTTCTCCCCTCCTCCTCTATCCATCCCTTCTCCTCCTCCTCTACCCTTCCCTTCTCCTCCTCCTCCTTCCCTTATCCTCCTCCTTCTTTATCCTCCCCTTCTTCCTCACCTTCTCTTACCTTCCGCGGGGATCGGAATGTCTCGGGCGCAACGGAACGCGGTAGAAAAGAAGGACAATGGAAGTTTTTATTGTTTTATGTCCGGGTATTTGTTTCATCTCCTAACCCCTGAGCAAGTGAAGCATCGTACTTTAGTTTTTGTTGTTGTTGTTCTTGGTTCTGTTGTTGTTAATTTTTTGTGTTTGTGTGTGTGTGTGTGCGTGTGTGTGTGTGTGTGTGTGTGTGTGTGTGTGTGTGTGTGTGTGTGTGTGTGTGTGTGTGTGAGAGAGAGAGAGAGAGAGAGAGAGAGAGAGAGAGAGAGAGAGAGAATGCGTGCGTCGCAAATTCATATCCATTTTATTCGAAAGAATGTCAAAAAAAAAAAAAAAAAAAAAAAAAAAAAAAAATACTAACAATAAAAAACAACAACCACGTGAAGAATTTTTCAAAACCAAGCACACACCACGTAAAGAGAAAGAACAACGCCGGAATACAAGACGTTTAATTACCATTCTCATATTACAACTCCATTCGTTCTGAACGTTAATAACACACTCAGGAATTCTTCATTATATCTCACACGTCCTGCTACACCTGTCGCCATGAATTATGTTACCCTAATTACTTTCCACTTCAACTCAGAATTTCTAACCCACTCGCCCTCTGCAGTTCGCAATTCTTCTTCTTCTTCTTCTTCTTCTTCTTCTTCTTCTTCTTCTTCTTCATATTTGTACGCAGCGTGCGTACAAATATGAAATGAAACGAAGCCATAAAGATGGCGAAGTTAAAAAAAAAAGTGATAAAAAGAGGCACTAAAATACGATTAACGATACCATAAAAAAACATACCATAAAAATCGATAAATAATCCCCCCCCCAAAAAAATAAATATATATATATAGATATATATATGTGTATATATAATATATATATAATATATATATAGAGAGAGAGACATACAATTTCTCGTTTCCCACTCGAACCACCAAGACCTTTCCCTCTCATCCCTTTCTGTGACTCTTTCCTTCTTACAATGCATACCTACCTAGACATATGACCCCCCCCCCCCCAACTGCAATTGCAAGGGCGGTCGCCCCCAAATCCCAAAGGGAGATGATGAAAAGGGAATTCATTCTGTCGCCTTCTCCTCTGCATTCCCTCTGGAGTTCAAGCCCTGAATCTGGCCTCGTCCTCGAACTCCCAAAAAGCGATACAATTTGCCTCGAAGTAATCATCAAGGTTACCCGAGGGGGGGGGGGCTAATTCTCCCCCAAGGTGAGAATTAGCATGGGAAGTTAAGTATAGATTGCAACTTTACGTTTAAACTATATGACGATGATTTTTTCTTTATAATAGCTAACTTAACGAATTCCTGAAATACACGATTTCTTCCTTACAAGAATCACTTTAACGAATACCTGAAAGACGATTTTTATTTATAAGAAATACCATAAATATAATAAAACACGTTTTTTTTTCTCTTGCTATATTCCCTTTAACGACTATATACCTGAAAAGTACTATAGATTTTTTTTTTTTTTAACAAGAAACTCCAAAAACGAAAATGTACGTAATATTATTTTACAAGAAAAATCATAACGACCGCTTGATACATACTAAAACACATTTCTTTCCATCATAACGACCGCTATAATATACTAAAACACGTTATTTTTCAATTTCACCTAGAACGCACACTTAAAATATACCACCCAGCATTTTCTCTCCCCCCCCCCCCCCCCCCCCCCCCGTCACAAGACCTTCCCAGCAGCGTAGGAGGTTTTCGGGAGTCAACAAGCGACTCTCACCCTCATCTCTCCTTCCTCAAACAACAGCTTCCCAATATCATCTCCTGCGTACGGTGGCTGCATCGAAAATAACACCAGCAATGGAAGAAGCAATGGGGACACATACATCACACGCGACGATAGGCCTACCGGAATGCCGATACTTCTTGAATTTGTATTGCCTCTCGGTTCGGTTAGGAGAGCGCAAGTCCCCCCCCCCCCTCCCTCCCCCTCCCTCGCTCACGATAGGCCTACGAGATTATGAGATATTGCTCGGGGAAACGAGGGAAAAGTGTCCGATCCTTAACACTGGCGGAGAACCCATCTATTTATTCATTCATTGACGATTCTTCAACATCATATGCATCACATTGATTGTTTTCCTTCATCATTATTCTAGATCGTGTGGAATTCACGTCGAGCAAATTGCAAGTGTGTTTTTTCCTGTACTTCCCTTCGTTGATCTGCTTGCTATTCTGATCGTGTTCTGATAAAATGTAAAGAAACTTGCTATGTGTGAAACAGCTTAATGTAAACAGAATAGTTAAATCACGTAAACACACACTCACAGTATAAATAAAAGCTAACAAATTGCTAGAAAAAAAAAGTTGCAGATCTCTTATATTGTTTTCCCCAATTTATAGTCTACTTCTTGGAAATTACTAAAAAAAAAAAAAAAAAAAAAATCCTTTCATAACTTCATTTCTCCTTCTTAAAGTTTTGTTTTATATGTCTTCAAAATCTTCTAAGTCGTATAATGTCTTTGAACCCTATAGAAAAATAGTTTAAAAATAGGGGACCTTACTCCGTTCAGAAATAACACCGCGAGACCAATAAACATTAATCTTTTCCATAAACTTTGAAAAAAAAAAAAGTTGAGACGATAGAAAAAGAAGAAAGAAAAAAATCTTATCAGAAATAACGCAATGACCAATAAACATGAACCAGTTCCTAAAACTTTAAAAAAACAAAAAAAAAGTAACAACAAAAAACATTAAAAAAAAAAAATAAAAAAAAAAAAACAGACCTTGCTCACAATCCCTCACCCGTAAAGAAAATACTGTGATAATGAGATTCCAGCCGAGGCACGCCACTGGGTACGGGCGAGCGCGTCGAGGCAGGATAATGCACGCCTCTTTAAGCTGTATTTCTCGGCCGTTTCTGATGAGCGAGGCTGAGCTTCGGTCGGTGAGACCCATCGGCGGTGGAAATGCGTGGCACTGCGAGGCTAGTGGGTGCCAGCGGCGTCGTTGTTGGAGGTCTTAAACTGTGGAGGAGGGGTGGGGGGGGGGGAGGGAGTGGAGGGAATTAAACACGAGTCGTCTAAGATATCAAAGCAGGTCACCTCCCTCCACCCCCTCCCCTCCCCGCCCACCACAACGATACATGATCCTCGCCACCCCCCCTCGCCCCGCTTTATCCCCCCCCCCCCAACTATTCTTACCGCCCACACCGCCCCTTCCGCCCACGGCCAACGTCACTCTGCGGTCAAGGCGTATGCGCGGCCGTAGAGCAACGCAGGCGGTCACGTAATGCAACCAACCTGTGCAATTTAATACATTCTCACTCTCACCTTCTCTATTTTTTATTCTTATTTTTCTTTCTTTCTTTCTTTCTTTCTTTCTTTCTCTCTCACTCTCACTCACATTCATACTACTCACACACACACGCACACACACACACACACACACACACACACACACACACACACACACACACACCACAAGTTACAACTACGATCATCTGATTCCCAAACAATATCACTTTATATCAAACGAGTAATAATATTACCCTCACCTATTATCCCCACCCTTATAAATTATCCCTATGATTTACTACCGGGCCTAACGTTAAAAACACTTCCACAAATGTCGTATCATCGGCTGTGCAAATTAATCCTATGCAAATTCCATCGTACTACGGGAATAACGGCGAGTTGGTAATGATATGTATGCAGGGTGAAATCCTCATTTTCTTTGTTTCATTTTGTGTGACGAACTCAAATATTTTCGAATTGGATGCGTGTTGGACGGAGCTCTAGTTTAGGATAGTTCATCTGAAACTACTATTAATCCTGTTACTGTTACTGCAATGGTTATTAATATTAATAATAATAATAAAAAAAAACTAATAATGATGATGATGAGAATAATAATGATAATGATGATAATAATAATAACAGCAACAACAACAACAAATAATAATAGTAGTAATAATAATAATAATAATAACAATAATGGTAATAATAATAATAATAATAATAATAATAATAATAATAATAATAATTCTTACTATAATAATGTTAAGAAAAACAATGATAATTATTATTATTTCAATTATGATGAAATAGTAATAACAACAACAAAAACAACAACAATAATAATAATTATAATAATAATAAGAGCAACAATAATAACAAAAAATATTTATAATAATAACAATGATGATGACCGATAATGAAGACGACAGCAATGAAAATAATAATAATAATATGTTTATGATGATGATGATGATAGCAACAATAATAATAATAATAATAATATTAATAATAATAATAATAACAACAATAACAATAATAATGATGATAATAACTATAATAACTATAATAACAATAATAACAATATCAGCAATAATAATAACAATAATGATAACAATAACAATAATAATAATAACAATAACAATAATAATAACAATAACAATAATAACTAGAACAGTAACAATAATGATAACCTATAATGATGACAGCAATAAACATTTCCTCGCGACGAAAAATTCAACTGTTCCCTAACGTAAAATTTTATGCCTCGGCTTTCAACGTAAAAAAGAAAAAAAAAAGAAAAAAAAAAAGAAAAGAAAAAAAAAATGTTGCTCATGATACAAAAAATATTTATTCCTTCCCCTCCTATACGCGTTGCCGGCTCTAATTCCTGCCGTTCAACACCCCCGTGCAACATTGCAACATCCCATTCAACCCATACAGCCCTCCCTGCCCATTCTATTATCTGACGCTGAATTTTATTGCAAAGGCGATCCCATCCTACGTTGCACCTCTGGCCATTTCGCGTTGGTTGGGGCCCCGTGCCGCCTTCCTTGAAAATCTACGGGGGTTTCATCTCGTTTCAGTTTTTTTACGCGTCTGTTTTGTTTTTCTTTCTCTCTTGTTGTCAGTGTGTATGTGTGTGTGTTTATGCGTGTTTGTGTATTTGTGTTGGTGTTAGTGTTAGTGTTAGTGCTAGTGTTAGTGTTAGTGTTAGTGTTAGTGTTAGTGCTAGTGTTAGTGTTAGTGTTAGTGCTAGTGTTAGTGTTAGTGTTAGTGTTAGTGTTAGTGTTAGTGTTAGTGTTTGTGTGTGTGTGTCTTTCTCTTTCTCTATCTTACTCCTTTTTCTTTTTCTCTCTCTTACTCTTTCTATTTCTGTCTTACTCTTTCTTTTTCTCTTTTTCTCTCTTACTGTTTCTCTCTTTTACTCCTTCTGTTTCTCTTTCTCTCTCTTACTCTTTCTTTCTCTTATTATTTCTCTCTTTTCCCCTTTCTCTCTCTCTCTCTTTTCCATCTTCTTTCTTGGTTTTCGTTTCCCCCTTCTTTCCGCCACTAACTTTAAACCACCTATTAATTTCGTAATCTTCAGGTTGCACTGCGATAATATCCCGGATCTATGCTTGCGCGCATGTGTGTGTGTGTGTGTGTGTGTGTGTGTGTGTGTGTGTGTGTGTGTGTGTGTGTGTGTGTGTGTGTGTGTGTGTCTGTGTCTCGGTGTGTCTGTGCGCGCATGCATGTGCGTGTGAGTGCCTATGCGTGTGCGTGACCAGGTAATCGCGTTCGTGTCCTCGCGTCTGCGCTCGCTCGCGGACGTGCCTGTCTCCGTGCCACAGTGCCCGTCTTTCATGCCAACCCCCCCCCCCCCCCCCGGCTCGTTTGGCACAAAGCTAAGCTAACTAATTTTTCATGCTAATCCACCATGCGACGGGGGAAATTTGCGGGTCAAACGGGAAGGCAGGCCCTTGGCCCATTAGGGCTGAGCGTCATTTTCTGGCTGTCTGCACTGATGCATGGGAGGGGGGAGGGGGAGGCGGAGGGGGGAGGGCAGACTCAGGAGGCAATCTTTGACAGGGACAACATTTTTATTTTCAAAAACGTTATCGTTATTATCGTTGCTATGATCATCACGATTATCAATATTATTGTTGTTACTACTAGTATTGTTATCGCAGTAATCCTTATTTCCATTAGACGTTGGGCAATAACAATGACATACTGATAGTAACTGTCAT
>NC_061822.1:30267362-30277362 GCF_019202785.1 Penaeus chinensis
AGTAATAATAATAATAGCAATAATGATATTAATAATAATAATGATATTAATAATAATAATAATAATAATAATAACAATAATAACAATGATGATGATAATACTATACCCTTGTTTTCATACCAGTATTGCTACCTCACCCGGAAAAAACTACAGGTTGCAGAGCATTTCTGAAAGCTTATTAGAATATTTACGAATTACTGTTAATTACGAGATAAGGGGAAATCTTAAAGCTTTGTTTCCTAAAAAATGTCCTGAGCATAGCAATTGCAGATTATCGAAATATTGGAGGAATACTTTCATGCACGTAGCAAATTCGATCACATAATTTAAATAGTCTTTGTGGCTCTTGATAAGTGACACTGTTTACTCTCTTCTTCATTCGTCACTGGTAACTGAGTTCACTGGGTCTTCATTGCAACTTGGTGCCACTGGTTCATGCAACTGGTATCGATCCCGGGTTGGAGTAATCTTAGGTAGATTTTACGATAAATCCATTTCATATGATTCCATGCAAAACATGTTCCATCTTAGGTTCTAATATTGAATACAAATATTGCATTTTGTTGAACCTGAGCTTTCATGTCACTAATAGTACACTGAAGAGGAGTTCAATGCCAAACATCCCTGCAAAGTACCGATTTTTCGGAAAATGCCCCTGACTTACATATCATCTTTACAAATCACTGAAGATTTACTACTTCTACGAGGCATAGCAACAAGCATACCGTCTCTAAACCATAGGAAAGAAGAGCATTTCGTGAAAAAATAGAACGCTTTGACTATTCCATCTGTATCGAAATCTCTTGTGTCTACGTTTAGGAAATTTGTCTCTTTGATTCGACCTCCATTTTGACACTGAATTGGAGGGCACACAGTCTAAGCCTCACTACATGATGCAGCACAGGCGCTGACCGCCCCTGTGCTCGCGGGGAAGCTGGCCAGCCTGGCGGGGGAGCGGCCAGTGGAAGTTGCTTCCGGGGGACGTCGGGAAGTGGGCGGGGTATGGCCACGCAGGACCGCCCATATCGTGCCCGTGGGAGTAAGGGGCGGGGCGCGATGGCGAGTAAGGAGCTCTGTGCCCGTTGCTGAAACCCATGTACTGGTGGTGATGGTAATGGTGGTGATGGTGGTGGTGGTGAGGGTGCTGGCTCTGGTGGTGGTGGAAGCGCTCTCTCCTCTGGTTCTCCAGGTGAGACCTGAGGACGTCCGGGTCCCACGGGTCCAGGTCAGGGGGCGTGTGGATCTGTAAGTGGTAGGCAATCGGTAAGATTATAACACCTTCAGGTAAAGCATGGAGGTCAGAGCAAGCAGATGTCATAAGATGAATGATTGTTTTGTTTTTTTTCAGCTGCTATTATTTGTGCTATATGTGAACAATATGACCAATTTTGTGAACATATCTCAGTGTTGACGTCAGCCATGTTTCTCCGCCTTTCCAATATACTATACACGTATCCAAGACACTGTATTCACAAAATGCAATCAAAGCCATATTTCTTGTCATTCTAAATGTCTTTTAAAAGTATGCTTACCATCCTTCAGAATGTATCTGAAGGTCTTCTTTTTACCTTTCACATTTCCCTAACAATCGTCATAAAGAATCTCAATGAAACTATTACGATCGAGAGTCCTGCGAAATCTCCCTACCTTATTCCTTATGTTCTCCAGAAGGTTACAGAGAGCGGGACTCCCACGGGCGTCCCGGAAATCTAATGGTTCTCGACCCTCCTGCAGAACGAAGTATTAGTCAGTTTAGTATCGTGGCATGAATCCTATACCGAGCCACAGGAACGGAAACATAAGAGTCGATTATAATTTGTTTCATACTTACCAGTATTCTATGCATTTTCCTTATATTTTATTATTGGCAGTATATCAGTTAACATTTATCTATTTATTGTCAACTAATTTGATCAGGTAATACCAAATTATCAATGCATTTTTTTTCAAATATACTGATACAACTCTCAAAAGAATGCCACAGGAGGGCGTCAAGTGTGAATATACAAGTATGTCTTGTTATTATCTGAATCCACCACTAAATGGGATCACAAAAATTACAACTTGTTAGATTATAAGCAAAAGAAACATAAATTAGACTTTAGACATCAGAATACACATAAACAAAATCTACACATTGAGCAATAAGAGTTATATCCTTTAGAAAGAAAAAGAAAACTTTGATCTCTTAGCCAAGCACCAAGATACGGAAAGATAAGGCAGACGCACCATATCCAGCGAATGTTCAGAGGAGCCTAAGTCTAGCAGAGAAGCTTTGATAGCAGTATCGTCGAGGAGTCCGGAGGCGTAGTGCAAGGGCGTCCGTCTCCACTGATCTCGCACATCGTCGGGGCAGAACCTTGGGGTGAAAGACGTTGAAATAAGATCATGTGAAAAGAGATGAATCGATAGGGCATTTTGTCTTCTCTAAGAACACTATTGGATATATTTCCCTTTTTAAAAAAAATCGACTTTAGAGGTTTAAAAGTCCATAAGAAAGTGACAGAACCGAGAGAGACAGTTCAATATGCAAATTTCGAGAAACAAAATACGAATGAAGTATTTCAATGTATCAGATCTGTCTTTCTCAAATAGATCCCCTAGTTATTAATGCCATAGTAAGAACCTGGGCGTGACGTGGTTGTCGTGAGCTGCAGGATGATCCATTGGGGCTCGTAAGATGAGGTTCACAATCTGCTCTCGGCCGTGCAGGACAGCCCAGTGAAGGAGGGGCATTCCATCTCCCTGTAAGGTTACGTGGAACTATAAACCTCGGCTATGAACGAAAAAAATAACGCAGTCTATATATTTTCTTGGAAAAAAATGGAAGCTCGTATATTATTAATGCGTTTTTTTTTCTAGATGTCTATATCTCTCCCTCCCTCCCTCTCTCTTAACCTCTCTTTCTCTCTTTTTCTCTCCTCTCCTCTCCTCTCCTCTCCTTTCTCTCTCTCTCTCTATATATATATATATATCTATCACTCTCTCTCCCTCTCTCTCTCTCCCTCTTTTTTTCTCCCCGTCTTTCACTCTCTCCCTATTTATCTCCCTCTCTCCCTCTTTCTCTCCCTCCCTCCCTCTTCTTTTCCCTCCCTCTTCTTCTCCCTCCCTCCTTCTTCCTCTCCCTCTCCCGCTTATTCTCCCTTCACTCCTCCCCATCTCCTTCTCCCCTTTCCTCTCCCTCTCCCTCTCCTCTTCGTTCTGCCTCTCTCCTTCCTATCATTCCCTCCCAGTCTCCCAAAATAACTGCACTTACCGCGAGTCTTCCTTGCCATAGGAGATCGACTAGGTGAAAGATGTCACTCTCGAAGTACAGTAACTGCTGCACTTTTGCCGTCTCGCCGTCCTCCACTGCCCGGAACATCTGCTGCAGGACGCCCTGTAATTAAGGAGGTTGTAAATCCCATAGCGGACCTGCATATCAAAGGGTTTACGTTTATATGACTTGACGATTTGTAATATCGAATTCTGGATTACATGGCAAAGAATTTTTTATGTTCCCTTGACTTTAGTTGATGCTGATGATAAAGAAACTCAAAGTCCCATAAAATTGATTTCAGTATATGACTGTACCTTCTAATGCATGTAAAGAACGTCTGTTAAAATTTACGAGCGTATATCAATTCTCTTCAGTAATAGTGAATTTACATCCATAACAAGGACCTGCAGAACCACTCGCATGGTAACTACTACCCTAAATAATCAGGTATTCACGCGTGTATTACCATGAGCCTCTAACCTCTTCGACAGAAACTTAATGGAAGAGAACACCTCTAAGTTTGCGCAAGTACCTGACACCTCCTGTATTCCTGCAAGAACAGCCCAACGTCCTGATCCAGGCTCTCGTGGGCGTCCGCCACCACCTCCAGGCGATCGAATCCTCTGAGAGCAAGGAGGTCGCGCCGTTTGGGGTAGAGGTCGGGTCGGGTGAGCCACAGAGCCACGAAGGTGTCCATGAGAGACACGAGATCCTGACGACCGTTCTGGAGTGCCACGTCTACAACCGTTAAGCCCTCGGGGTCACGCTCGCAGAGAAGGGCGGGGCCACCTACAAAGTTTATTATTAGTAGAGCATGACTACGACTTTGCAATTCAATCATATATGAGGGGTTTCAAGGTGAAATAATATTCAAGGGGAATGAGTATTTCTGCATTTCGTATCACAATAAACATAGGCATAAATCCAGTAACTTTTCAGTTGCTCGTCTCAAAGGAATATATCCTAACCAGGATCTAAGAATTACTCACCAACTTTGAGTATGGCCTCAATGGCATCCCTGTGGACACCGTTTTCCACCGCCACCCGTAGCACGTTCTTGCCCCGGTTCCAGACTCTCTCCAGCAGGCGGGCCTCCCTTGAGGTAGCGTCTGGAAGGAGGCTCTTGATTACCTCGGGGTCCATCCAAGGTTCTAAGGCTGTAAAGACTACTGGTACATCTACCTGCAATGAGGTAGGTGGGAAAGAAGCGAGAGAAACTACATGTGTGTTAAAATGGTAAACCAGTATATAAGAGGCTTATTTTATATATTCCTCTATCTATAATTCTCCTAGTTATTTCCCTCTCAGTATATTGTAAATCTCTCCCACACTATCAACGCATGGTACAAAACCAAGCAAGGCTCACGGACACACACACACACACACACACACACACACACATACACACACATACACACACACACACACACACACACACACACAAACACACACCTACGCACATACACACATCCACCCACACACACACACACACACATACCCCGACACCCACACACCCACAGCACACCCCACTCTAACGAAAACGCCCCACGCCAAGAGTAGTAGTACCATCGAATCATCCAGAATGTGGGTGTAGAGGGAAGCGCCGTGTGAACGAAGGAGGTGGATGAGGCGATGCTGTCCCCCCCGGATGAGGAAGAAGAGGAGGGGGGCGCCGCGCTCACTCAGTTTCCGGATGTCAATGTTGATTTTTTTCCTGGCGGGAGAATCTAGCAGTTCACGCACCGCCTCCATGTCCCCGGCGAGGGCGTGGTGCACCAGACACTGGCAGAAGTATGCATGTCTATCATATATACATTTAAAGGATATACTTAGGTTATCTACTATATATAATGTAAGGGATATAGTCTGCTAAATATAAATATAATGGTTATAATTCTTCAGGCTGTCATATATACACATAATGGGTAATTCTGTATTCTACCACATATAATGTAAAATACATAATATTGCAGTGCAGTTTGCCATGTATACGTATAGTGGATATAATTCTACCATATATACATATAATGGGTAATTCTGCAGTCTACCATATATAATGTAAATAATATAATTCTGAAGTCTACCATTATGTACATATGGGTATAGTGTTGCAGTCTGCTAAATATAACGTAACGGATATAATATTGCAGTCTAACATATATGACATAAATGGCAGAGTTCTACAACCTACCATATAAAATTATTAAAAATATACCTTCTACTACCGAAAAAACAATCGACCAGAATAAAGCATCCCTACCATAGAGGGATGGATGCTGAGGAGCAGGGAGATGATAGCTTCGTTACCCGTGCCCACCGCGAGCTCCCTCAAGGTCAGGCCTCCGCGGGTCAGGTCAACGCGGCACCACGAGTTGATCAGCTGACGCACCTGACGACGATCGGGAAGCAACGGTCAGTGTTGTGATTGTGATTTGTGTTACGTTATCTTTCGCGGTTTGGAAAAGATAATGGGCGAAGAAGCAGTGTGTAAGATGGTTTGCAAAACAAATTATTTGAAAAAAGAAAACAATATGTTTGCTTATTTAAGCATATATGTACATAGTCATGTGTGTATATACGTGAATGTGTATAGTCAACGGAAGATAATACAGTCAGGTAAAGGTGGCACTGTCAAACAACCTCTAAATAAAAACTTCGAAATTATAATGATGATGATAGTGATGGTGATGGTGATGACGATGACGATGACGACGACGAAGACGACGACGATGGTGATGATGATAATAATAGTAATGCTGTTAATAGTAATAGTAATAGTGATACTACTACTACTACTACTACTAATAATAATAATAATGATAATAATAATATTACCACTAATAATAACAACAACATCACTAGCAAAAAACACTAACCATTAAGAACACCCGCCGCCTGCCCCTCACGGCGCCCCTCACCCACCTTGCTGATGTCCTGCGAGGCGACGGCGCGCCACAACCCCGGCCAGTAGAACCTGAAGACCCTCCACACCGCCCCAGCAGGACCCAGCGGAGGTCGTCGAGGGTCGTCCTCCAGCGAGTCGGAACTGCCGCTCGGGGGGTACTCGAGGGGGTCGTGGACGGAAGCGGCGAAGTTGGGGTCGTGCTCGTACGGGTCGGCCTCCTGCTCGTAGTCACTCTCGCGGGGGTCGCCGGCGGGGCTCTCGGCCTCGCCCGGCTGGCCGTTCTGGTTGATCTGCGGGAGGGAAGGGCCCGGTTCTCCTCGCGCTCGTCCTCTGCCTGGCTCCCCCTCGGTGTGTTCGCACGCACACACACACGCACACATATAAATGTGTGTGTGTGTGTGTGTTTGTGCGTGTGCGTGTGCGTGTGCGTGTGTGTGTGTGTGTGTGTGTGTGTGTGTGAGTGTGTGTGTGTGCGTGTGCGTGTGCGTGTGCGTGTGCGTGTGCATGTGCGTGTGCGTGTGCGTGTGCGTGTGCGTGTGTGTGTGTGCGTGTGCGTGTGCGTGTGCGTGTGCGTGTGCGTGTGCGTGTGCGTGTGCGTGTGCGCGTGTGTGTGTGTGTGTGTGCGTGTGATTGACAAATAAGTTCTTCAGCTGACTTACGACGCTACTAGTAGAGAAAGAAATCTATTGGAATATGCTTTCGGTGGTATATTATTTCCAAAAATTCTTAGCCTCAGCTCGCAGCTTGATGGCACTGACGAAAGGCGGCAATCAGTGACAACTTTTGGCTCTTCAGTGCCTATTTATCCTTCTATCTAGACCTTATTTATCAGTCAGCCAACGTGTGTATAGCTGTATGTATAAGTAATTAAAATCTATATACTTATTCCTCGATATACTACATTTACCACATTCTTTATCATTACGGTTAATATCATTACCATTAATATTGTTTTCATTCAAAAAAGCACACATTTTCAGATATTCATATAAATGAAAAAACAACACTCATCTCTCCCCTAACCCCCCCCTTCCAGATACCTCGCTCTCCCCTCTCCTCTCTCCTCTCCCATTCTTAACCCTCCTCCCCTCTCCTCCTGACCTTCTTATCCCATTACTTCTCTTCTCTCCTGTTCTTATCCCCTCCCTCTTTCCTCTCCCAGTCTTATCTCCTTCGTCTCTCCTCCTGACCTTATTCCTTTACTTCTCTCCTCTCCCCTTCCTTACTCTCCTCCTCTCTCCTCCTTCCCTTCTTCCCCCTTTCCTCTCTCCCCGCTTTCTTAACTCCCCCTCTCCTTCCTAACTCTCCCCTCCTCTCCTCCTCTCCTCCTTCATTTCTTCCCCTTTTCCTCTCTCCCCCTCTTCTTAACTCCCCCTCCCCTTCTTAACTCTCCCCTCCTCTCCTCCTCTCCTCCTTCCCTTCTTTCCTCTCCCCCCTCCTCTTAACCCTTGCCCCTCCTTTCTCCCTCCCCCAGATCCTAACCCCTCTTGACCTGGTTCAGCCTCTTCTCCTTGACCTCTGCCCGCGCCATCATCTCCACTTCATCCCAGAGAGCGAGGCCATCGTGGGCGGCATACAGGTCGGCGCCGCACTGCAGCAGCACGTCGCACACAGCCGCGTCTCCTGGGGTGGGGGTCAGGGAGAGGGGGAGGGAAATGAGTGCTGATTTTAGGGGGAAATGAAAGCTGATTTTTGGGGGGAATGAGGGCTGATTTTGGGGGGGAATGAGAGCTGATTTTTGGGGAATGAGTGCTGATTTTGGGGGGAAATGAGAGCTAATATGGGGGGAAATGAGTGCTGATTTTGGGAGGAAATGAGTGCTGATTTTGGGGGAATGAGTGCTGATTTTGGGTAAATGAGAGCTGAATTTGGGTAAATGAGAGATGATTTTGGGGGAATAAGAGTTGATTTTGTGGAAATGAGAGCTGATTTGGGGGAAAATGAGAGTTGATTTGGGGGGAAATGAGAGCCGAATTTGGTGGAATGAGTGCTGATTTGGGGGAAATGAGAGCTGATTTTTGGGGAAATGAGAGCTGATTTTTGGGGGAAATGAGAGCTGATTTTTGGGTAATGAGAACTGATCTTGGGTAAATGAGTGCTGATTTTTGGGGGAAATGAGTGCTGATTTTGGGGAAATGCGAACTGATTTTGGGGGAATGAGTGCTGATTTTTTTGGGAAATGAGAGCTAATTTTGGGGAAATAAGTGCTGATTTTGGGGGAAATGAGAGCTGATTCCGCGGGAAATGAAAACGGACTGTGAGAACTTAGTGCTGAGAGATGTGAGGTGGATTGATCTAGCGAATGGATTAGGAAATGAATGTTAAACTAGTAATGAGATTAGGAATTACTGCCGATTTTGGGATAAGATTCGCAATAGATAAACAAATAAGTGATGTTCAACTAGGAAACAGATGAAGCTGACTGCTGGTTTTGGGAATTGAACTAAAAAAGGGATCAGTGAATGAGAAACGGGCTTGTGAATTGAACAGGTACAAATAAACAAATGAGCAAATTAGTTATTTTTAGATTAACTAATAAACAGATAAAATAATGAACACTAACTAACATATTAACCAGTGAGTGCTAATCTTAGTGGTTCAACTAGTAAAAATAACAGGAAATATGTACTGACGTTGAGGGAATAGGCTAGTTAAGAGACTGATCTTGAGAATTTGATTAAGGAATAGCGTTGATTTTCGTGGTTAAATTAGTAAGGAAATTAATTATCATATTAGTACATTAGACTAGGGAATAGTGCGGATCTTGAATTATAATCTAGCAGGTAATCTAGGAAATAATGCTAATATAAAAAATAGCGTTGTTTTTTGTAGTAAATAACAGAAGTTATTTAAGATGTAAGTGCTGATTTCGAGGGACAGACTTGTTAAAAAGCAATGAAAAGTGCTGAATTTGGCGTAGAAACAAGTGTATAAGTAAAGATACTCTTAATAAACTATTCCTGATTTTTTTTATTGATTTTTGTATTTGTATTTTTAAGAAAAAGAAACTAGTATATAACTAGTAGTTACCGCAGATCTTGGGGAACAAACTACAAATAAGTGATGCATAACAGGAAAAAGAACAAGTGATAACTGAAAAGGGCAAACTAAAGTGAGACTTATTACATCATGTGAAGTCAATGATCTATTTAGATGAGGATAAAGTAAATCATTTTGTCTCCTGTATACTCGAAGATGAAAAACAGCAAATTTACTTTGAATACTGAAGAAAAGATTATATTACAACGTTAATGAGGAAATTAAGAAACCATTAATGACTTTATATATGACTAACAACAGTACTTGAGATATAAATACCAACTCTGTATAAATGTATATGTGAGATAACTAACCTCTCCTAGCAGCATAATGGAGGGGAGTGAGGCCAGAAGCGTCCCGCCCATTCACATCCACGCCCGCGTCACACAGCATATACACGATAGCCATGCGGGCGCGATGGTGCCTCTCGAGTGATGGGTCGCACGCCCACGCCCATGACCAAGGCGGGTGAGTGGGAGCTCTCCCGTTGTCTGTAGTTTGTAGAGCATTTTGTCTTGTATTATATATCACGGAATTATAAGTTGCCAGCATATGTTCGCTTTGCAACGGCGTCCTCACGTCGCAGCTCGGCGAATTGATGAGTCTCCCCTTCGAGCCGTCTGCGTCGACCACGTTTTCCTTCATACACTCGCAGTTCATAAAGTCGTCGCCCGATTTGGCGAGCACGTGCAGGGGAGACCAGCCGTCCTGCAAATGGGCAAAATGCACGGTTAGACTTACTTCTCTCCGTTCTAAGGGTCTCAACATCGGATAGAAATTATTATTTATTGAAGCTT
>NC_061822.1:30307459-30309959 GCF_019202785.1 Penaeus chinensis
GACAATTTTCGTTGTTTCAGTTAATCTAATATCTGTCACAAAAAGAAAAGGAAGGAGAAAAAAGAAGAAGAAAGAAACACAACACACACACACACATACACACACACACACATACACACACACACACATATCTATATTTATGTATATATAAATATATATATATACATATATATATATTAATATATATATATATATTAATATATATATATATATATATATATATATATATATATATATATAGACACAGACACACACACACACACACACACACACACACACACACACACACACACACACACACATACACACACACACACACATATATATATATATATATATATATATATATATGTATATACTTTTAAACACACACACACACACACATAAATATATATATATATATATATATATATATATATATATATATATATATATATATATTTTTTTTTTTTTTTTTTTTTATATTGAACGTGTGAGAAAGTTGATGATGTAGTCATGGTTCTTCATAACACTAACTTAGTTTGCAACATCCTCAAACTGGGATATCAATTAAATTCCTTCTTCCGCCAACTATAAATAATCATTTGTTGGTCCTTCCCTGTCTTGCGCTGATTAGAAACACCTGAGTTAGAACACCTGATTTATAACTACGACTCTACTGCTGCCTTCCAAGTTACTCATTTCGAAAGGTTTATTTAGAGGGCGTGTATTAATAAAGAGATAATGGTACTCCCGAAATCCCATGAAGAGGGAAATTCAAACTGTTGTAGAAGATTACGAAGGATCCAAAATTCTAGATTAAGATTTTCGACGAAGCGATGGTCCTGTGCAGTGTGGACTCCAGCGTAATGTAAGTGGGGGGGTGTAACTATGGTTTCTTCTGTTAATGAAGTCATAGCAGTAGTTGTAATGCGGTATCAGTCCTTTTATGTCTCTCTGTCTCTCTGTCTCACTGCCTCTCTGTCTCTCTCTCTCTTTCTCTCTGTCTTTCTCTCTGTCTCTGTGTCTGTCTGTCTCTGTTTCTCTGTCTCTCTCTCTCTGTCTCTCTCTCTCTCTCTCTCTCTCTCTCTCTCTCTCTCTCTCTCTTTCTCTCTCTCCCTCTCTCTCTCTCTCTCTCTCTCTCTCTCTCTCTCTCTCTCTCTCAATATATATATATATATATATATATATATATATATATTTCCCTGATTCTCCCTAACTCTCTCTCTCTCTTTCTCTCTCTCTCTGTCTCTCTCTCTCTCTCTCTCTCTCTCTCTCTCTCTCTCTCTCTCTCTCTCTCTCTCTCTCTCTCTCTCTCTCTCTCTCTCTCTCTCTTTCGCCCTCCCTCCCTCCCTCCCTTCCTCTCTCTTTCTCTTTTCTTTCACTAACTATGAAACTATAATCCATACATCACATGTAGTGGTGCTCGTCCTCTGGAACGGCGACGCATCACTGCATGACAAGAATCTGTGCATGATGCTTGTCAGGAGCGAGTGTTAGTTTTGGGACAACTGTTTTCTCTTGAATCTGGGAACTGCTACTGCAAAAAGGGGGATTTAGTTCAATCAAAATATAAGAAAAATGAAAACACGGTCATTCAATTTTTCATTTGATATTCATTTTCTCTGTGAGTGGTTATTTTTGGTAACATGACATTATATATTATAAAAAGAGGAATAAAAGATTTGTAAGAGTGAGAAGGACTTTGGTCTTCCCCAAAAAATACGTAGAGATGGCTTAGCCTTTCTTATATAATACCACCTTAGCTGTTTTCACATTATTGTGCAAGTTGACCGGCTGTAAGGCAAGATAATGCATATGCAGTTATAGGTTAATAGAACAGGATAAAGCGGGTAAATGATAACAGCAGTATAGTAATAAAAATGATAATGATGATGAAAACTGTAATGATAAGGATGATAATGATAATAATAATTATGATAATGATGGTGATGATGATGATGATGATGAAGATGATGATGATGATGATGATGATGATGATGATGATGATGAAGACGATGAGGATGATTATAATGATGGTGATGCTGCTGATGGTGATGATGATGATAATGATATTGATGATGAAGTTGATGATAATAATAATGACTATGATAATGAAGATAACAAAAACAACAACAACAATAATGAGCCATGATAAGAATAAATAAGGTACAGAGTTATAACTGAACGAATATAGTGAAGCTGATACTGATAATAATCATAGCAATAATGATAATCGATGGATGAATCGAAATGGCAATTACTGATCAGTCAATTTATTTTATTGCTAAAATCCAATCATTCTGCTAAAACCCCTCATCAGTTTATATCACATTTCAAAAGAGATAATTATGGATTGAGGAATTAGAAACAGTTATGGTTGTGTCTGAACTAATTACGGTTAAAAAAGAGTTAACAAAGGCTTGTCAGAATTTAAATTCATATATGGATTAAAATAAGTTAATGTTTGACCCCTTAATCAGTTTTCTCTCCGGATTTAATGTCTGTTCTAGTTAAAAAA
>NC_061822.1:30335769-30340769 GCF_019202785.1 Penaeus chinensis
CATGTGCTCTTGTCATATGACGTAGGACCTGTCCAAGGCTTCCGTGTAATCCATTATGTGTCCTTCCTGCTGTCAAAGGCCTGTCGGTTCTCTGCTCTTCATGCGGACTGGTGTTTTTTTTCCCTTGCTTATCGTTTTAATCGGGAAAATGCTTTATCGTTTTTTTTTTGTTTTTTTTTTTTTTTTGGTGGGGGGGGGGGGGGTCGTATTTTGTGTCTTTTGTTTGTCCATTCTTAGTCGTCTCCCTTTCCCCACCCTCCCTCCCTTCCTTCGTATCTTTCTCTCCTCTCCTCTCTCTCTCTCTCTCTCTCTCTCTCTCTCTCTCTCTCTCTCTCTCTCTCTCTCTCTCTCTCTCTCTCTCTCTCTCTCTCTCTCTCTCTCTCTCTCTCTCTCTCTCTCTCTCTCTCTCTCTCTCTCTCTCTCTCTCTCTCTCTCTCTCTCTCCCTCTCTCTCTCTCTCTCTCTCTCTCTCTCTCTCTCTCTCTCTCTCTCTCTCTCTCTCTCTCTCTCTCTCTCTCTCTCTCTCTCTCTCTCTCTCTCTTCTGTCTATTCTCTCTCTCTCTCTCTCTCTCTCTCGCTCTCTCTCTCTCTCTCTCTCTCTCTCTCTCTCTCTCTCTCTCTCTCTCTCTCTCTCTCTCTCTCTCTTCTGTCTATTCTCTCTCTCTCTCTCTCTCACTCTCTCTCTCTCTCTCTCTCTCTCTCTCTCTCTCTCTCTCTCTCTTCTCTGTCTATTCTCTCTCTTTCTCTCTCTCTCTCTCTCTCTCTCTCTCTCTCTCTCTCTCTCTCTCTCTCTCTCTCTCTCTCTCTCTCTCTCCCTCTCTCTCTCTCTTTCTTCTGTCTATTCTCTCTCTCTCTCTCTCTCTCTCTCTCTCTCTCTCTCTCTCTCTCTCTCTCTCTCTCTCTCTTCTGTCTATTCTCTCCCTCTCTGTCTCTCTCTCTCTCTCTCTCTCTCTCTCTCTCTCTCTCTCTCTCTCTCTCTCTTATGTCTATTCTCTCTCTCTCTCTCTTCTGTCTATTCTCTCTCTCTCTCTCTCTCTCTCTCTTTCTCTCTCTCTCTCTCTCTCTTCTGTCTATTCTCTCTCTCTCTCTCTCTCTTTCTCTCTCTCTCTCTCTCTCTCTCTCTCTCTCTCTCTCTCTCTCTCTCTCTCTCTCTCTCTCTCTCTCTCTGTTATTAATATCTCTTGTATTATTATTTTGGTCTTTCTTTGTCCATTTACACCAGGAGAATATTTTCTCTTTACTTTTGTCTTATTTCTTTCTTTCTTTCCTTTTCCCTTGTTTTCGTCCATATTGCTCTATTCTCTTTGACCCTTTGTCCCTTCTTTCATTATTTGTCATTTTACTAATTTCTTCCAACAAAGCATTTTGCTCTCGTCGTCTTTAAATATTTTTTTTGCTTTTTGTTTTCTCGTTTCACCTTTTTTTTTTTAAAGAAAATTGTTCTTGTTTATTTGTGTGTGTCTTTCCCCCGTATATCATATATTCTTTTAACAAAACATTCTCTTTTATTTACACTTATTCTTTATTTCTTTCCGTTCTCCTCGCCTCCATTTTGTTTCATTTATTTTCAGTTCTCTCTTCGTAACTCTATCCCTGTTCAGTCTTTGATTCCTATTTTAATTTTCAATTTTCAAAATCCTTTCTTCCTTCCATTTCTTTGTTGAATGTTTTCTCTCTTCTTTTCTAAAAACATCCTCTTCGTTTCTTTGATTCCTCTTTCATCCCCTCCCTCCTTTTTTCCTTTCTTTTTTGGCCTCCTTCACTTTCTCCTCTTTGTTTTTGTCCACGTGCCTATATTAATTTACTCGGCGTCTTCCAACAAAATATTCCGTCTGCTCTTTAATCATCTTCTTTACCTTTCTTTTTTACTTCCTTTTTCCCTCCTTTTCCCTCTTTTAATACTTTCCTTCGCTTATTTCTTCTCTATTCTCCGTCTTCGTTTCCTCTCTTTTTTCGTCTTCGTTTTTATCCCTCTAATTATCTCCTCCAACGCCACCTATGACATCAGCGCCATCTAGATTTCAGCATTTCGACTCAAGTAAACAGTTGTGAAATGAAGTTCGCGATGCGTGTCAGACAAACCGACCGACGCTGATGCACATATAAACATCCCCATACTATCGTCAACTTGATCATAATTAACATCATCCATCACATTCAAGTAAAGTATTTTTACATCTTGTGAGTCACCGCACATTCGCTTCGATAATGTTGTCTAGTTTAAAGATACGACTGAACGGGGGTATCTTATTTGCATGTTTCGGGTACAAGAGGTTCCCGTCGATATTTCACTCGCTGGTTCCTATGCCAAGTGACTTATAGGTATTTATCCTTGTTGCAGCTTCCAAAATGTTTCATTATAGTTTACATAAATATAAACACACCTACCTACCTACCTACATGACTACGTAAATATGTGTGTGTGCGTGTGTGTATGTATGTATGTATGTATGTATGTATGTATGTATGTATGTATGTATGTATGTGTATGTATGTATGCATGCTTTTATGTATGTATGTATGTATGTATTTATACATAAATGCAACTGCAATTTATGTATAAACTGCAGCTGTTTCAAGGATAAATACCTAAAAGTTTATATAAATATAAATATATATATACATATACATATACATATACATATACATATACATATACATATATATATATATATAAGATATATATATATATATATATATATATATATGTATGTGTGTGTGTGTGAGTGTGTATATATTTACACACACACTACCCCCCCCCCCCCCCCCGCCCTCTCTCCAAGGCTAAGGTCCAGCGTGACGCATTAACAGCCTCTCCGCCATCTATGCAGCATCGCCCGCTATTCGACGCATGCAGCAACAGGTGCGGTTGTATGCCCCTTCCCCTCTACCCCCCTCCCCCATCCCTCCCCAGATTCCCTCACTCCAGCTTCCGTCCCCCCTCCCCTCCCCATTCACATTCCCAATCGCCGTTCCCCCCCTTTCTTCTCCACCTCCCCTGCCTCCTTCCACCTTTCCCCTCCACCCCCGTCCCTCCCCCTTCCTCCTTACCCTCCCTACCCCCCCTCACCGTCAATCCTCCCCCCTCCCCACACCCCCTCCCCACACCCTTGCAACCAGGAATCCAAGAAATCCACTGTTTATTCTTTGCCAAATCCGAGGGGAAAAATAAAGCAAAAACAAAACAGAAAAACAAAAACAAAGGGGGGAAAACAAAAGATTAAAAAAAAACCAGTTAATTCCTACTAAAAGCCTCGTGGATTAGGCCATTCCTGAAGGATTTAAGTAGCTATTTCCAACCCTCGTTTTCTATTTCTAACTTCGCGTTTTCTATTCCCTCTGCGTATGAAGTTGGCTAAATTTGCTTGCGTTTATTTAATTAACAAAAGTGAATAAAATCGCCGAGTGGCAGACTGCTGATAGTGAAAGTGCTTTTATGATATGAATGATAATGATGTGGTAACATTGGTGGAAATAATGATAATGATAATGATAAGAGGATAGTATTAGTATTAGTCATAATTGTAGTTGTGATAATGATAATAATGTTAATAAACAGCTGTAATGGCAACGGCAATAACGGTGATATTAATGATAATGATAGCAGTAATAATGATGACAACAATGATAAAAATAAGAATAGAAATAGTAATAAAGATACTATTACCAATATTACTTTTAATGATAATGATAATAAGAGCGACAATCATAATGTTAATAATAATCATACTAATATTAATAATGATAATTATAATGATAATAACAACAATAGCAACAACAATAATGATAATAGTAGGGATGATGCTAATTATAATAATATTAATAATAATAAAGATAGTAATGATAAAAACAACAATGATAATGATAATAATACTTTTGATGTTAGGCAAAATAACAACAGTAATAACAACAACAACTCATAATAATAACAGCAATAGTAGCAGCAATAACTTCAACAACAACAACAACAATAACAAAATCGACCGTTACAATAACAATAACAGAAATAACAATAATGATAATGACGATAAATCTTCCATTTCATTAAGTCATCCCAGAAATAAAGCTTCTCCATTTTAGCTTCTGATTTAAAATCCTTAGAAGTCCTACGTTTTCTGTTGTTCTTTTTCTCCTCTTTGTAAAACTGCGATTAATTTCCTCTTTTATGGGAGACTTAAGAAAAAAAGGGAGAGAAGAATGCCGAGGGGAAATATGAAAGGGAACTCGCGAGGGTCAATAAAGAGGACTTGGGAGAAAAGGGGAGGAAGACAATTGGCAGAGAGGGAAGGACACTTGGAAGAGGAGAAGAAGGAAGAGAAGGAGTGAGCGTTTAACAATGATCCCATGAATATTGATGTTAAATAATAATGATATTGATAATAATAATTGATGATAATAATAATTATGATAAAAATTATAATAATAATAATGATAATAATAATAATGATAATAGAGATAATGATAATGATAATAATAATAATAATAATAAGAATAATAAGAGTAATGATAGTAATAATAATAACAATATTGGTAATGGTAATGATAATAATAATAACAATAATAATGAGAACAAATAATAATAATCATAACAATAACGACAGTGACTATAATAACAGAGATGACAATATCAAAAATAATGATAAAAAATAATCAATCTCAAAAACTAACAAAAGCAAGACTGACAGTTCACAAGGTGCTATTCAGAATGCGCGACATGTAATACGAAGGCTAAAGTAGACAATCATTTAACAGTAGAAATTGCACAGATGTTTGGCACACTTCAATCTAAGGTAGCATAGGGTCTGATGAATTGGCACAAGGAGATCGGTGTTCTATTCGCAGAAATTGTCGTTCGAATAGTTTGTCACTAGCGTGTGTGTGTGTGGGGGGGGGGGATATGTGTGTGTGTGTTTAGGTGTGTAGTTGTGTACATATATAACATGTATCGTTCAGTCTTAGATCTCATTACTTTACATCCTCCGTACTAATGATTTGTTCAGA
>NC_061822.1:30348269-30353269 GCF_019202785.1 Penaeus chinensis
GGTACCTTAGTATTCTACCTTTGTATTTCCATCATCCCTATTTTCTTTTCCCTTCGTCTCTCTACATACACACCAGACAGGAATCGATCTTGGGTGTCACTGGTCCCAAGATCCTGCCAGAGAAGGTGTCTCACGGAATTCCTTCAAACCTGTGTATGCCTAGGTGTGTCTAGGAGTGTTTAGTCTGTAGCAGGAGGATAATTTTAATACCCCGGTGCTGATCAACGCCTTTCTGGAGACAGCAACTGGCCTTTAGATATAGCAAGATGTGTAATTACGAAGAAAACTGCCGAAAAGTTGGTTCCCTATATATGAAGAGGGTGGGGTCTACATATTACAGTGTTCATATGGCAATATTTTAAATTAGACACTAAGCTGGAATAGCCGTTGGAGCGTATACGTGTTCTTTCACTCCCAGAATGCTATGTGAGTATAGGAATAGGTATTATATTTGTACGCGGTGTACCGGTGTGCTATAAAACGCCATTTCTATTGTGGTTTGAAATCTCAAAATCTTGTAGCTTGTTGATTTTCAGTTAGAGATACCACAATACCGTCACTTTTGAAGGACACCTTTCAGAAGTACAGTCTGACATGACGTTATTATTACTTATTTTTTTTCACGTCGTTCTATTTCATCAATTGGTTATTCAATTGAATTATACGGTTGCTATTATAACCGCAACGGCAGTAACTGAAACAGAATCACTTATCTACCTAGAACCCGGGCACTGATGTGGAGGGAATCGACCGCTGGCTGAGCACTGATGTTGAAATTCACTAAGAGATTAGCTGTTTAATAGCTTTGCCTGACCAGAGATTTGTGTCTTTAATTTACGGTTATTATTCACTTGCCACAAAAGTGATTAAATCCGATTATAATGGTCATAATTTTCATACTTGTTGAAAAAAGTCCTCAATATAAACCTTGGTAATTTTTCCACATTAATATATGTACAATATACTGACTGACGAAAGGCATGAAATAAAGGCAGTATTATTCAGAGCTATACAGATCCTAAACTAACGCTGTTACAAATACAAACGTATTTGTTCATTACATTATTAAATTTGTGTTGACTGATAATCAGCATTTTATTGCCAGAGTAACATCATTAAAACCTCCTATTGTTAAAATATTTTACGAAATTTACCTAAACTAGCTTTATTTATCTGTACTGTGTGAATGCAGTATATGAACAGGCATGAATAAGTATATTGGCTCTAATATGCGAGTGTGAAAAAAGTAGAATTGTAAAATAGGTGAATGTAAATGACTCATTCTGTAAAGCATTATTGACATTTTCATCTTGTTTACTGCAGTATTTTGTCGATGTTTCTTGTTTATTTCTTTATTTCTTTATTAATATCATCATTAATATTATCATTATTATTATTATCATTACCATTATCATTATCATTATCATCATTTACTTTATTATTATTATTTTTTTTCACGACGGTAATCACATATGTTTGTTCTGTTGGGAGAGCGGAAGGGGACTGCGGTCTGAACGTACACTTATGGATAAATGGACACTATTAAAGCAAAATATTGTACATAGGCATCTGATTTACCTTTCCATTTCGATCCATAAGCTCAACAAATGGTAGCCGAGCGTGGTTTGTGGTAAAGGGAAGGAGATCAATACGAATTTAAAAGAAAAAAAGTCGAGGAAAATAGGAGTGACAACGACGATTGCGGTGGACGGGCGTGAGTGCCTGTTCTCGGTAAACACAAACATTATGATCGCTGGAAACAAGAACTGAGAGCATGGCGGCTTGTCACGAGTATACGAATGAACCGGTTCATACCCTGGAGCAACCTAGGTTCGAGTTCTGGTCAGGGAAGGTTCTTATATATCGCAGAGTTAGTAAACGGTGATGGAGTGGAGTGCTATGCTTCAACACATGGACGAAAGATGAAAAAAAAAAAAAAGAGATGTCAGCAGCGTACGAGGGATGGACAAGGTTGGATAGTTACAAAAAAAGAAAAGAAGATACTGTGGATTAGATTTTAGAATATGTCAAGAGAAATACAGTTTTGTACAAGTACAAAGTGAATATACCAAATTGTGTTTTAACATTCAAGCTATTAGAAATGCAGGACCAGAAGTTAAAGACAAACAAATAGTACTGAAAGCAGTGTCCTTCAGCGATCCAGATGAGATTTTGATTCCATGCAGCAAGCCCTTAAGGCATTTGTAGGAAGTAAACAAGTACTGTCATTGGGTGCAGTGTCGGGGAGTAATGGGAGCGAAGCCCCTGCAGTGTTGTAAAATCTGAGTCAGTGTTTAACACAGAGGAGGCAAATGTTGTTGCACGAGGAAGAGGACGTGGCAGATTTAGAGACAGGAAGAGGAAATTCTACCAACAGAACTGAGAAACATGGAGAAAGAAACTTGACAAATATAGAAATGTTAGAAAGTGATATATATATATATATATATAGATCATAGTACCATAGGTGTCCAGTATGTCTGAGAAATGTGTATGTAAATAGCGTAGGAGAGAAAATACAATAAGATAATAATTTTGTTAACAGTCTTAGGATGATGTCTATAACTGCTGTTATCAAAGACTTAACATGTAGTTCTACTGTGTGTGGTATTGACTGGTTGAAATCATACATACAAACTTTATCGAAAGAAGAAAATTTGAGAATAGAAGAGAAGGGAAGTAAGACATTTAAATTTGGTGACAGTAGTCTCTTAGGTCAATGAAGAAGGTCAAGTTTCCAGTGAACATTTGAGGTGACAGAGCACATATCACAGCTGACGTGGTAGATTGTTCTATTCCCCTTCTTTTCAGCAAGAAATCAATGAAGAAGTAACAAATAAGACGACTTGATGTTGCAGTAATATATGGAAAAGAGGTGTACTATTGCCTTCCACTAGGGGATGAGAAAGAAGTTTGGAAGAAAACCGAAGAAATAATGTCAATTTGAGGACTTAGTGACAAAGAACAGAAAAAAATGACACCAACAATTTAGTCATCCCACATCCCACAAGAGATTAATTCAGCTATTGAAGGATGACATGTGCTTCATTCATTCATGTGCTGAAGAGATGGCAGATAGCTGTGAGATATGCATGAAGTATAAAAACACACTATTAAGACCAATTGTGAATGTAAATATTGCAAAGGAGTTCAACGAAGTGATGGCAATAGACCTAAAAGAATATAATAAGGGAGAGATTTATGTCCTACATATGGCAGACATGGCAACAAGGTTTTGAATATCATGTGTGGCAAAAAGTAAAGAACCCAAACTGAACTGTGATTTTTTTGTGTGACTGGTAGAGAGTTTGCTAACAACACATTCCTGGAAATGTGTGAAAACATGAACATCCAAGTTGTGCATACAACAGCATATTCGCTTTCAGTAATGACCTTTCTGAACTGCTGAGGTAGCTGTCTTGGAAACATGGTCTTAAATATTCTATCATGAAGAGAGAAAATTACCTGAGGAACTATATTTAAATAATAATTAACTTTATGATAATGTATACTTGGGGAAAAATATTTCAGAAAAGTGATTAAGAATTGACTTTGCTATTCTCAAAGAGACTTTTCAAACCGGATAGTTATTTTGGGTGACAAAAGAGGGAGTAACGTCTTGAAAATAGCTAGTCTTTGAAAGTGGATCTTTGAAATGATAAATGGATCATAGTTGTTTTGATTTTGAAGGAAAAAAATATGTTTATGTTTTTGCATCCATACAATATTGGTTTGCAACTGAAAGCATTTCCTTTTGAAGAGAATATTGACTCCTTTAAAAGTCATTTAGTAAATATATTTATGTTTTTCCATCCCTATAATGTGTTGTATTATGTTCTAACTTTGAAAGCATTTACTTATATTTAAAAGAGAGGGAGTATGTTAATTATGTTTAATTGTGATGTTGGGCTTCGCGAGCGTCATTTGTTGACGAGTTTGCTTTTGTGGGGAGCACGGAAAGGGTCCGCAGCCTGAATGTTCGGTTATGGATAACTTTGACAGCAATAATGATGACATGTACGGTGAATTTTTATTATTGTCTATTAGTATTCTTTGCTCTTGGTCTGCCGTATGATGCCTGATGTATTTTCAAAGAATTGATCCATTCTGTACAAGAAAAATAACTCCCAGACTTCCAATGTAATGTTCAAAAGAATGCGGATTGAAATTATGAATACTTTTCTAAATCTAATTAACTTCAGAACAGAAAGGAATGACATGACCACAGGAACAGCTGATTGTTCTGTCATTTGTGATGCGTTTTCATGATTCCTTCCAGCAACTCATTTTCTTGATGCAGCTATTGCAACTCCTGAGCAAATACTATTACCATGAGCCTATGTTATACTTGCAAGATTGCAGTAGAATTTGCGACGTGTATTTCATGATTTATGAAGGGTTAAGCAATCATAAGACTTGGGTTAGGTTTGCTTGCGTTGTAATTACTGATTTCCTGACGTTTCGTTTGTAAACAATATCAAGGGAATAAAACTAGGTTATGTAGCAACGAAATATATTACCTTTTCTTACTTAAATCCCTAAAAATATTTAAGGGGAACGATCTCGATGGTATGGAGTTCTACCTAAAAAAACGCTAATGATTCTGTACTTCGATGTAAATCTTAAATAATGATAATAATAATGATAATAATAATAATAATAATAATAATAACAATGATAATAACAATAATGAAAAAAAATAATGATAATGATAATAATAATGATGATGATGATGATGATGATGATGATGATGATGATGATGATGATGATGATGATGATGATGATGATGATGATGATGATGATAATAATTATAAAGATAATAATAATACATCCATCTGTCTTTGATGTCTTTAAACAAACATCAAACTAAAATGACATACAATTCCAACATGAACAACAACAATAAAAACAAATAAAAAACACTTGTAATTATTCAAATGAACTAACCAACATTCTTAACTCAGTCTTTTAGTTTTTTTTCAGAATGTTAAAAAAAAGAA
>NC_061822.1:30360769-30368269 GCF_019202785.1 Penaeus chinensis
AGGTGATAATGATACGTTAATGTTTGGGGGTTCTGTGGTCATGAATTTATTGCAGTATATCTGTCAGTCATCATGGCTGTAAATACACAAAAGATAGTAATATAATGTCGGAGATGAGAATATATTTTATTATCGTTATTATAACAATTTACATATAATCCTCGTCCGTTGTTATTATTATCATTAGTAGTAATATGAGTATTATTGTATTTATTGTTATTGCAATATTGATACTATTATTACTGTCAATAGTTTATACACACACACACACACACACACATACACACACATACACACACACACACACACACACACACACACACACACACACACACACACACACACACACACACACACACACATATATATATATATATATATATATATATATATATACATACATATAATATCAAAATCTGAGCTGGTACAACATCAATTGGATATTTGGGGTCATGTTCTTAGGGGAACATGCTTACAAAGCCGCGGGACAATGTGGCGGAGTGGCTGTCTCCTGTGTGTGTGTGTGTGTGTGTGAGCGTGTATGTGTGTGTGTATGTGTGTGTGTATGTGTGTGTGTGTGTGTGTGTGTGTGTGTGTGTGTGTGTGTGTGTGTGTGTGTGTGTGTGTGTGTGTGTGTGTGTGTGTGTGTGTGTGTATGCGTGCATGCGTTCGTGTGCGTGTGTGTTTGAAGGTGGTTACATACAAATTTATCAAATATATTGCATAAATACATAAATATGCATATATGCAAACATAACTGTACAATAATTACCATAGTTAATTACGAAGTAGGAACACAAAGCAAGACAGAGTAAGAAATGAAAACAAAACAACGAGATGCAAGCGAGAAAGAAAAAATAAAATGATATGATAGAAGATAGAGAAAAAAATAGCAGAAGATAGAGAAATCTTCCCCAAAGATATAAGATGATATTAATTCCTAAATTGTCGTTTACAAAGACAGATAAATTCTCCGTTATCGCCTTATGAATTGCGAAGGGGAGAGGGAAGAGAAAGAGGAGAGAGAAGAAACAAAGAGAGAGGTGAAAGGGTGAGGAGGAGAACAAGGAAAGAGATAGAAAGAAATGGGAGAAGGGGAGAGAATAAGAATAAGGAAGGAGACAAAAAGAAGAAAGGGGAGAAGTGGAGAGGAAAATAACAAGGGAAGGAAGGGGAGAAAGCAAGAGTATAAGAACAAGAGAAAGGGGTTAAAGAGAGAGGACAAGAAAAGGGAGAAAAAAAGAAAGAAAAACGGGAGAAGAAAGAAGGGATAACGAAACAAATAGATAAATAGAAGGAAGAGGAAATGAAAAGAACAAGGAAAGAAACAATGAAAGAAAAATGGCAAAGAGAGGTAGGGCGGGAAGGAAAGAGAACAAGAGAAGAAATACTTAGGAAAAAAAGGGAAGTAGAGGGGGGAGAGGGAGGAATAAAGGAAGGAAAGGAAAGGGAAAGGATAACGAAAGAAACAAAGTTAGAAATGGGGAGAAGAAGGAAGAGGAAACACAAAGAAGAGAAATAAATAGAAAAAATTGGGGAGAAAGAGTAAGGGAAAAGGAGGAAAGATACGTAGTTAGAAAAGGAAAAGATAGAAGGAAGGAGAACAAAAAAAAAAGAAAAGAAAAAAAAGGAATAAATCAGAAAAAGGAGAAAGGAGAAGAAAATAAGATTCATATTTTATCTTCCTTGCTGTTAACTGATGATGCAACTTTTCCGTTCATAAAAGTTGCAATTTTTCTATTTACAGAGGATGCAATTTTCTGCTGATGTATTTTTTATTGATTGATATTGTAATTTTTCTGTTTATTGATACTGTATACTTTTGGTGTAATTTGTCTATTCATTAATGTTGCAATTTTTCTATTGACTTTTGTTGCATTTTTTCTATTTATTGATGTAATTTTCTATATATTGATGTTGCATTTTTTTTGTTTATTGATATTGCAAACTTTCAGTTTGTTGATATTGCAAGCTATCTCTTTTTTATAGAACAACGTGTCTATGAATTGCAACGTGTGTATTTCTTGATACTGCCTTTTGTTTTCTTTATTGATATTGCAACAGTTTTACTTACCGACATTGAAATCGTTTTATTAATTGATAATGTGATGTGTTTGTCTATTGTTATCGATCGGCAATGTAAACAAATTCAGGGAAATTATGTGGAAATGGATAGATAGATAGATGGATAGATGGATAGATAGGCAGACAGATGGGTGGGCAGACAAATAGATTGACACACAGACAGACCGACAAGTAGACAGACAGACATACATTCGAGTGGACAGACAGATAGACAGATAGATAATCAAACAGACAGACAGACAAGTAGACAGATAGGTAGACAGACAGACATACATTCAAATGGACAGACAGATAGACAGACAAATATACAAACAGACATACAGACAAATAGACAGACAGGTAGATAGACAGACATACGGGGAGAAAGACAGACATGCAAAGAGACAGACAGACGATAGATGAGCAGATAATTATATTATTAAAATGAAAGATTATTATATGTATGTTTTATGAATGGATGTATGTACCTACACGTGGATTTATTTTTTTCTTCTGACGTCATATATTTGTGTATATAGTGATAATACAAATTATTTTTCTAGACTTTATGATATAGCCTTCGCACACTCACCCTAGGCGGGGGAATAGATTAATAATTAAGTATTTGAATGTATGGATCAATATATGGATGAATGAATGCATTGTTGATAAGTAGATATGTGTATGCGTGTTTACGCATGTAAGTGTATATATATATATATATATATATATATATATATATATATATATATATATATAAATATATATATATATATATATGTATATATATATATATATATATATATGTGTGTGTGTGTGTGTGTGTGTATGTGTGTGTGTGTGTGTGTGTGCGTGTATGTGTGTGTGTGTGTGTGTGTGTGTGTGTGTGTGTGTGTGTGTGTGTGTGTGTTGTGTGTGTGTTGTGTGTGTGTGTGTGTGTGTGTGTGTGTGTGTGTGTGTGTGTGTGTGTGTGTGTGTGTGTGTGTGTGTGTGTGTGTATGTGTCTCTCTTTCTCTCAATGTAAATAAGCAAATAGACAAACGAATGAATGAATAAAGGACTTACTTATTTAATCTATTATAAATAGATGTATTTATGCATGTATGAATATGTATGTATAAATGTAGGCATGCGTATATTTGTGTATATGCATGTATGTATGTGTATTTACATTCGGTGTTCATAACTCGTATAATTTAATACGTATTTTGATTAGGAACTCAATATTTACGACAGGGTACGAGACTATACGAGCGAAAACATAACTAAAAATAAAACAAAATATATATATATATATACACACACACACACTTACACACATACACACATTTATATATACATATATAAAAGACGAAAAAGAATCATCGATGTCAAAATTAAAAAAGAAAAATAAATCACATATCAAAAAAGACAAAGAAAGAAAAAAAAGATTCAGCGAAGCCAAATTTTATCGCCGTAGATCCGAGGCGAGGACGAACCTGCCAACGCCATACAGGCTGTGGCGAAACCGGGGTGGTTGCTGAGGCTAAAGAGGGAATAGAGTGGGAGAGAGAGAGAGAGAGAGAGAGAGAGAGAGAGAGAGAGAGAGAGAGAGAGAGAGAGAGAGAGAGAGAGAGAGAGAGAGAGAGAGAGAGAGAGAGGGAGTAGAAAGTGAAAGTGTAAGAGACTGAATCATAATAAAACAAAAAACCGGATAATGAGAAATAGAGAGAAAATGGGGGGAAAAAAAACAACACTTAATGACTTAAAATGAGAGAGGAAATGGAAAGATTCAGTGTTAAAAAAGGAAGAGGAGGAGGAGGAGGGAGAGGAGAAAGAAGTTCAGAAGATTGATGAAAGTTTTGATAATCTACAGCAAAGGTTTCCGCGACTCCCACAGCTTGGGCGGCGTTCTAAAAATAGACCGTGTGATATTAAGTCCCTTAGCTCGCGTGTGACGGGGCACTGGTGGTCCCATACCAATGTGTTTACGTTCTCACATCGCTATATACCCATTCACACACACCCATTGCTATACGAGTATATTTTCTCTTATACCCATTCATATGCACTTATTGCTAGATAAGTAAATTTCCGTTCAAACTCTCTTATAACCACTCATATACACTTATTGCTAAACTAGTTATATTTTCCATTCATATGTATATATTGTCTCATTCATACAGATTGCTAAACCAGTATATTTTCTCTCATACTTTATTTCACTTATATGTATTTATTGCCACATCACTATATACCATTCACACACACTTTTTTTTTTTAAACTAGTATATTTTCGTTCATACTCCTTTATAAACATAATATATTTCATTCATATACGTATGTTGTCTCATTCACGCACACTTATTGCTAAACTTATATATATTGTCTCATTGGTACACGCTTATTGCTAAACCAGTATATTTTCGTTCATACTCCTTAATGAACTTCTTGTCATATTGGTATATATAAATCCGAGTACACTTATTGCTAAACCAGTATATTTTCGTTCACACTTACATATTATTGAATTAGTATATTTTCATTCACATGCATCTATTGTCACATTGGTATATTTCCATTCATACACACATCATTCAGTGCATTTTAATTCATGCTTTTTTTTTTTTTTTTTTTAAATCAGTATATTTTCATTCACATTCATTTATTATTGGAATAATAGCTGCATTTATTACTGTATATGTATATCCCTTCACACATACTTATTATTGGGTTTCATTCATTCGAATATGTTACTACAACGGTATATTTCCATTTATACATATGTTTTATCCACGAGCATATTTTACTGCATCGGTATATTTCCATTCATAGACACATTTTATATTTATATGTTTGCATCCACATCCATAACCTGTATTATATTAATACATTTGCATTCATACACAAGCTCGTTAGTGTATAAATATACTTTCATTTATACACACACATTTCTCTAAGAATATATTTTCCTTCATGGCTTTATCCCTATTAGTATACAAAACGACATCACTAGTCATCAGTATATATAAATTTATACCCACAAATTCAATAAACTCGCTTGCACATATTCTCCATTCTAACAAGAATACCATTACATCAGTTACATTTGCTTTCACATACATTATATTCCAGAACATTTTTTTTCAAGATTGTTTTATCCTTAGTATCATCCGTACACACACACACACACACACACGCACACACATTTTATCCGAATAGCTTCATCCCTATTTCCATCCGTACACACACACACACACACACACACACACACACACACACACACACACACACACACACACACACACACGCAAACACACACACACACATTTTATCAGAATAGTTTCATCCTTATTTCCATCCGTACACACACACACAGACACACACGCAAACACACAGACACACACATACACATTTTATCAGAATAGTTCATCCTTAGTTCCATCCGTACACACACACACACACACACACACACAAACACACACACACACATTTTATCCGAATAGTTTCATCCTTAATTTCATCCGAAAACACAAACAGATACACACACACACACACACACACACACACACACACACACACACACACACACACACACACACACACACACACACACACACACACACACACACACACACACACACACACACACACACTCTCTCTACTACAACTCAATACGCCTTTTCCAACACCACTGCTGTACAAGTGTCAAGATGTAAATACGGACCGGTGTATAGGATCGATAGGCGATGACGTCACGGGCAGGACTCGTTCAACCACTCCGTTTGCGAGATGAAAAGAGAGTGTTGTGTTGGTAGCCTCTTCGCCTGATGGTAGGTGCGGTTGGTAGGTTCTGATGGTAGGTTTGTGGTTGATAGGGGAATGGTTGGTAGGTTCTGGTGGCAGGGGAATGGTTCGTAGATTCCCAGTGGTAGATTTCTAGTAGGTTCCGATGGTAGGCGAATGGTAGGTAGGTTCCGATGGTAGGTTTCTGGTAGTTTCCGATGACAAATGTGTGTTAGTTTCAGATGGTAAGTGTACAGTAGGTTTCGATGGTAGGTGTGTGGTAGTCTCCTCGACCGTAGACGTGTGTTAGGTTAACCGTACTAGTTGTTTTGTCTTAGGTTCCACTCATAGGTGTTTGGTAGGTTCTACTGGTAGGCTTATGGTTGCTTTCCTTCATAGGCCTGTGGTAGATTCCGCTAGTAGACCTATAAAACGCTCTGCGCTAGGCCCCACTGTGACAGACTCTGTGGTAGGCCTGTGGTAGAAGGTGGAAATAGCCTCCAGCCGTATAATTCTCGTTGATGTATCGCCTATGTTAAGGTTGTCCGGGCTGTGTATCAGAGAAGGGCAATGTTAGACCTTTGCCTTGTTACATGGATGATGCGCGTATGAGTATGAATGTACATGCAGCTCTGTCTACTGATATTGCACACACACACACACACACACACACACACACACACACACACACACACACACACACACACACACACACACACACACACACACACATACACACACACACGGTGCGCATGTACAGTATCTACCATTTCTATCTATCTATCCATCTGTCTGCATAGCTGGCAACTTCCGAGGTAAGTTTTTATTCATTGTAAGCATTTTTTTACTTTCTTTCTTTGTCTCGTTTTCGTTTATCCTTCTACCGTTGTTATTACCATTTTGATCATTTTCAAAGAAAGTTTACTGAAAAACTACTTACTATAAAATATCGTACAGATGGACCGGGTCAAATAAAGGGGCGGAGATAATGACGTCATCACGTTTAGCCAATGAGATTGCGCTGCGGGATATCAGATATAGCTAGATACATAATTATTCGTATAAATTATTTGATATTGCTATAATTACCAGAAATAAAACAATAATTCCCCTCCATTATTTATGATAACGAAGAGTTACTTACCATTAATAGCCGCCATAATACTCTTGGGTAAAAGTCATTTTCATTTTTGTATTCAACAGGACAAATGGACGTGGAGCCATCTGACTATATGTACCTATACTATATATATATATATATATATATATATATATATATATATATATATAGGTACATATACATATTCACACACACACACACACACACACACACACACACACACACACACACACACACACACACACACACACACACACATATATATATATGTGTGTGTGTGTGTGTGTGTGTGTGTGTGTGTGTGTGTGTGTGTGTTTATATATATATTTATTTATATATATGCATATATATGCAACTATATATATATATGTCAATATATATAAATATATATATATATATTTATAAATATATATATGCATATGTATATACATATATATACTTTGCAGATATATACACATATAAAAATAAATATATATACATATATTTATATAATATGTATGTATGTATGTATATTCATATGTATATACACACACACACACACACACATATAT
>NC_061822.1:30388269-30395769 GCF_019202785.1 Penaeus chinensis
ACTCCCCCTGTTGGACTCTCTGACTCCTGGCATTACTTCCCCCTGTCCTCCCCCTGCCCTGCTGGCGCAATGGAATTTTCCCTTCCCTTATTCTGCTGGACTCTCTGATCCCTGGTACCACCTCCTCTCCCCCTGTCCTACTGGCACTCTTGGCACTCCCCATTTCCCTGTCCGGTTGGACTTTCTGACTCCTGGCATCACCTCTCCCCCCCCCCCCCCCCCCTCCTACTGTTCTGCTGAACTCTGGTCCCAGACTGAAACCACCCTCTCAAGCTGTTGTACTTCCTGACCCCTGAAACAACTCCTCCCTCCCCTGTCCAGCCGAACACGCTGACCTCTGACCTCAGACCTCCCTGACCTATGACCTTTACTCAAAGCCGAGCGGATCTCAGTTCCGTAGGCTGTGTGACGCCCCTGAACATTCCCGAGCAAGTGACTTTAAAGCGGGAATGAAATCTCTCTTTTTTTTTTTTGTTTAACTTATGAATATTAAATGGATGTTAATGCATGTACACCAGAGTCAGTACTCGGATGGTTACTAGTGAAATGCATAACTTATAAGGGTACAACCACCTCCTTCAGTCCAATGATACGCTTATAAAACACACACACGCATGTACGTACATGGCACGAACATGAGCATTCACACAATGTGGATGCGATAAATAATTCAATGAATAATAATGATGATGGTGATGTTGATGGTGATGATGATGATGATGATGATGATTGTGATGGTGATGGTGATGATGGTAATGGTGATGGTGATGATGATTAGGATAATGATAGTGGGAATGACAATAATATTCGTTACAATGAAACAACAAACAACAATAACAACAATAGGGATAACTTTAATAATATAAAACACATAACCAATAACCAAAAAGCACAAGAAAGGAAACGTACAAATTCTTAATGAAATAAAAACACACACACACACAAAAACAAAAAAACAAAAAACAAATGACAGAACCACACGAATTCTCAGCGACAAAAAAAAAAAAAAAAAAAAAAAAAATCCTCGCGTGTTTAGTCCCAACGCGACTGGTATTATTTTCCTTTATGCGACGACTACGCTGTGTTAGTACACTTAGCGACCGATTTGGACCGAGTTGGTGAGTCGGTGAGTCACTTTAGGCGGATTGTCGCTTGGCTTTGAGTAGGATGAGTCACTTGCTTCTGTGTTTTGACTGTTTGTTGACACCGGGATTAGATGGCTCAGTGTATGATCAGTGTTTGGAAAGATAGATATTAGTAGGATTTATGGTTATAATGCTGTATTTGATGAGGGAGTGTGTTAATATTAAAGTTGTCCGACTCGCCGGGTTCATACAGTTCTAAGTGTGTGTCACCCAGTTCGAAGAATGTATCCCCTAGTTCAATGCTTATATGTATTACCAAGTTCAAAGTGTATCACCTGTTTCAATGCTTATATGTGTCACTCAGTTCAAATAGTGTATCACTTGCTTCAATGCTAATATGTCTCACCCAGTTCAAATAGTGTATCACCTTCTCCAATGCTAATATGTATCACCCAGTTCAAATAGTGTATCACCTGCTCCAGTGCTAATATGTGTCACCCAGATCAAAGAGTTTATCACCTGCTTCAATACTAAGTACAAAGAGTATATCCCCAGGTTCAAAATTTATATACATCACCATTTCGAAGCCTGTATGTATCATACATGGCACATGACGGTTGCAAAGCGAGCTGACCAATCAAATAAATGGTGTTTCCAAAAAGGGTTTACCATGAGAAAGAATTTTAACATGCAAAACTACCCCCGTTTCGTCCTCTTCTGTTTTACGTATACCATTTGTTTTAAGGCGCGCCTGCATGTCCAACTCTTTCCTCGCTCGTCCTTTTCCAAGGGTAGAAAACATGAAATACTCATACACAGGTGGATATACAAGCTTACGGACACGCACATCACGACTCGACGCAGCACAACACAACACAGCAAAACGCAACACACCACAATATAACAGCACAGTACAACAAAACACAACATTGCACGACAGACACATCATAACACATCAAACAAAACACAGCTCGACACACATCACAACAAAACGTAACACAACACAACATAATATAACAACACATTACAACAAAATGTAACACAGCACAACACAACAAAACACAGCACAGCACAACACATCACAACAAAATGTAACACAACACAACATAATAGAACAACACATCACAACAAAACGTAACACAACATAACAGCACAACACATCACAACAAAACGTAACACAGCACAACACAACACAACACAACAAAACTTAACACAGCACAATACAACAAAACACAACACACCACAACACAACAAAACGTAACACAACACAACATAATAGCACAACACATCAGATCAAAACGTAAAACAGCACAATACAACACAACAAAGCACAGCACAACAAAACACAACACAGCACGACAAACATCACGACATAACTTAACACAGCACAATACAACAAAACACAACACACCACAACACAACAAAACACAACACAGCACGACACACATCACAACAAAACGTAACACAGCACAACATAACAACACAACACATCACGACAAAACGTAACACAACACAATGTAACAGCACAACACATCACAACAAAACGTAACACAACACAACATAACAGCACAACACATCACAACAAAACGTAACACAACAAAACATAACAGCACAACGCAACACATCACAACAAAACACAACACAAAAGCACAACACATCACAGCAAAACACAGCATAACAGCACACATCACAACATAGCATAACAGCACAACACATCACAACAAAACACAGCATAACAGCACACATCACAACACAGCATAACAGCACAACACATCAAAACAAAACACAGCATAACAGCTAACATCACAACACAGCATAACAACACACATCACAACACAGCATAACAGCACACATCACAACAAAACACATCACAACACAGCATAACAGCACAACACAACACAACAAAACACATCACAACACAGCATAACAGCACAACACATCAAAACAAAACACAGCATAACAGCACACATCACAACATAGCATAACAGCACAACACATCACAACAAAACACATCACAACACAGCATAAAAGCACAACACAACACAACAAAACACATCACAATACAGCATAAAAGCACAACACATCAAAACAAAACACAGCATAACAGCACACATCACAACACAGCATAACAGCACACATCACAACACAGCATAACAGCGCAACACATCACAACAAAACACATCACAACACAGCATAACAGCACAACACAACAAAACAAAACACATCACAACACAGCATAACAGCACAACACATCAAAACAAAACACAGCATAACAGCACACATCACAACACAGCATAACAGCACACATCACAACACAGCATAACAGCACACATCACAACACAGCATAACAGCACAACACATCACAACAAAACACATCACAACACAGCATAACAGCACAACACAACAAACCACATCACAACACAGCATAACAGCACAACACATCACAACAAAACACATCACAACACAGCATAACAGCACAACACAACACAACAAAACACATCACAACACAGCATAACAGCACAACACATCACAACAAAACACATCACAACACAGCATAACAGCACAACACAACAAAACACATCACAACACAGCATAACAGCACAACACATCACAACAAAACACATCACAACACAGCATAACAGCACAACACAACACAACAAAACACATCACAACACAGCATAACAGCCAACACCACTCAACCGCCACACTTCTCCTCCGCAATGCCCACACGCGCCACGCAAGCACCTTCAAGCACACGCAAACTCAGCCTCGTTTCCCATAAGGCCGCCCATCGCCGTGAAGTCCGCATTTCCGCTCCATCTCCCCAGCTCATCCAGCCGGACTTATCGCTGGCACACACCCAATCACGTCACACAGTGGTCATTGGCACCTCGACGCAAGGAAGTTTGGTCAGTGCCTTGTTCTTCGCCGAGAGCCAACGGCACTTCTTGGCCCGCCCGGTCGTTAGGTCGTTGGGATGCGGGGATGCAGGTCAGGATGGGGTCGATTCTTGTTCTTGCTTTTAAACTTGTTGTTCTTTGTTCTTGTTCTTGTTTTTGCTTTTGGTCTTCTTGTTCTTGTTCTCTTTGTTTTTGTACTTACTTTTGTTATTGTTCGTGTTTGTTTGTTCTATTTTGTTTCTGCTTTTGTTCTTGTTCCTGTTTTCAATCTATTTCTTTCTTTCTTATTGTTATTATTATTTTTATTATAATCATTATAATATTATCATTATCATTATTATTATGGTTATTATTATTATCATCATTATCATTAAGTTTATAAATTTATTTTTCTTTATCCTTACCACGGTCACTTTTTTTTTTTTCTTGCAAATTGACGACCAAGCAATCAATGCAAAATCTAACAAAGGTACGACCTCAGAACAAAAATGAATGAATGAATAATTAAATAAATAAAAACAACAAACTAAACATAAAAAAATAAAGAAAATAAAAAAGAAATAAAATAAACGATATACAAATGATAACGATAATAATAATAATAATAACAATAATAATAATAATAATAATAATAATAATAATAATAATAATAATGATAATGATAATGATAATAGAAATAATACTAATGATGATGATGATGATGATGATGATGATAATAATAATAATGATAATAATAATGATAATAATAATAATAGTAATAATAATAATAAAATAACGTCATAATTTCTTGACACGACATCGATCCTTACGTGTCTGTAAAAATCTCTCGCCGACCTTCAGAACAATATATGCTTTCTTAGAATTTCTTCCAATCTTCACTTAATTACTGATTGTTTTTCTTACATCGGTCCATTGGTTTTCTCTTTCTTAAAGGGGCTTCAGCCATTCCAAGGCTGGGACTATACAGTTGTCTTTTATTTATTTCAGTATGTTATAATCATTATGATTCCATTGTGATCATTATTATTATAATAATGATCATAATGGGATTATTATTATTATTATTATTATTATTGTTATTAGTATTAGTATTATTATCATTATTATCATTATTATCATCATCATTACAATCGGCAAAAGCAGCATTATTGCAGTTTTATTATCATTACTTTTACTGTTATCATTATAATTATTGTTATTTTAATAATTATTATTATTCTCTCAATGCCACATGTGATTGAATAGGCATCGTATATAGTATGAACAGTGAGAATGAAAGAATAAGTCCAGCTAAGATTAATAGCGTGAACACAGCTTAATTATACTTGAAAGCAATTAATAGGATAAGTAATTACTAGCCTCATGGCCGAAATAAGTCATAAGTGGTTAATGGCAGTGAGAACATTTGTGCAGCCATATTAGACTTGATGATTGTTTAAAAATTCATATTCTAGGATATCTGCGAGTGTTTGGAAATTGATTATAAACTAATGTGTGTTTAGTATACCCTGGAACTGAATTTCGGCGAATTATGACTTATCGCAGACTTAATCGTATACAGTTCCCAGTGCAGTTATGTTGGTTGTATAAAAAAAAAAAGGAAAAAAGAAATAACTAGCCATTTATCAGAACTACGGTCACTAGTTAAGTTCGTTTTCATGCTCACACGCAAGATTTTTTTCTTTCTTTCTCTCTTTTTGCAATGTTTTTCATGTTGCAGCATTTTCTTATTCATTTTTGCAACTTTCCTTACTAAAGGGTATGAATAATCTTCCTATCTTGGTACTTCTAACGGTCGGGTTTTAACGACCTTGCTTCTTAGAAACATCACGGTTAAGAATTCAAGTATTCGAACACTGAGTAACGCATTTGTAAAAAGGAAAAACTGGCAACTCAGATATCTGGTGTATTCCGATTCGCACAAGTATTTTTGGAGAGAAATAGAAAATATAGAGGTGTTAAAGGCAGGACATTTCAGCAAATAAACAATAAAATATACTGTGTATAAGATTTAATGACACAAAATATACATGTAGATATAAGTATGAAGTCAGCTGATCGGAGTTTACAAAGATCCTTCACGAATCGGAGTACCCTAGAATCCGGAGTGAGTTGCCAGCTGTTGTTTTTTTCTTCTTCGTCTGGGAGTGTCCTTGAATACTAATTCAAGGACTTTCTGTTACACTTTGTTAACATTATCCTTTCTCTCGCAGGTAAATGTCGCACGGACGTGGACCCTGGCGAATCGGTCAAGCGGTAAGACCCTCTCATTTACACATTTTAAGGCGTTTCTCTGTATAATTTCTGTGTGTGTGTGTGTGTGAAAGAGAGAGAGAGAGAGAGAGAGAGAGAGAGAGAGAGAGAGAGAGAGAGAGAGAGAGAGAGAGAGAGAGAGAGAGAGAGTGTGTGTGTGTATGTGAGAGAGAAAGAGAGAGAGAGAGAGAGTGAGAGTAAGAGTGAGAGTGAGAGTGAGAGTGAGAGAGAGAGAGAGAGAGAGAGAGAGAGAGAGAGAGAGAGAGAGTGAGAGTAAGAGTGAGAGTGAGAGTGAGAGTGAGAGAGAGAGAGAGAGAGAGAGAGAGAGAGAGAGAGAGAGAGAGAGAGAGAGAGAGAGAGTACTTGTATGTGTGTGAATGTATGTGTAATTGTATATTGATGTGATGTTTGTGTAATATACCACACTCAAAGAGCACTCCGAAAATCACCATTATTTGCAATCCAAATATTTTTATACTCATATAAATGCATTCTGTATATATCACGTGAACAACTGCAAGTATCTGAACAATATGAGTACACGGGAACACTGTCCATATCAGGCCACTAGTTACGTGAAACTATGCTGACGAGACATAGGGAGGCCCGATAAAAAGAGAGAGACAGAGAGGGGAAGGGGGATGATATAAAGAAGTAGAGATAGATCGATAGACACAGAAAAAGGGAGAGGGAAAGGGTGAGGCCAAAGACGAGAGAGAGAGAGAGAGAGAGAGAGAGAGAGAGAGAGAGAGAGAGAGAGAGAGAGAGAGAGAGAGAGAGAGAGAGAGAGAGAGAGAGAGAGAGACAAAGAAAGAGAGAGAGAGACAAAGAAAGAAGGAAAGAGACTCAGATATCGCAGAAAGACCCAGGATAAAAAGAGGGAAGCGAGAGAGGAAGAGAACCAAGGGCCAAAAAGGGAGCGGCGAAGACCAGCGGCCGCGGAGAGGAGCAGAAGACATCTTTGGCCAGAGATGCAGATGGCCATCGCGTAAGCCCCCTGTGGCCCTCCTTCACGCCTGCCACGCACTTGGCCATGACAGAGTGTAAAAGAAAATTGGGGTCTGAGCGAAGAGGGGAGGGGAGAGGCGAGTGAGGGGAGGGGAAAGGCTGGGGGAGGGGAAGGGAGAGGCGGGTGAGGGGAGGGGAGAGGCGGGTGAGGGGAGGGGAAAGGCTGGGGAAGGGGAGGGGAGAGGCGGGTGAGGGGAGGGGAAAGGCTGGGGGAGGGGAGGGGAAAGGCTGGGGAGGGGAGGGAGGGAAAGGAT
>NC_061822.1:30400769-30403269 GCF_019202785.1 Penaeus chinensis
CGGCTTGTCCGACGAAGCGACGGCGGGATGAGCTGGCGGTCCGTTCCTGGCGGTTCGCTCTTGGCAGTTCGCTCCTGGCGGTTCGTTCCTGGCGGTTCGCTCCTGGCGGTCCGTTCCTGGCGGTTCGCTCTTGGCAGTTCGCTCCTGGCGGTTCGTTCCTGGCGGTTCGCTCCTGGCGGTTCGTTCCTGGCGGTTCGCTCCTGGCGGTTCGTTCCTGGCGGTTCGCTCCTGGCGGTCCGTTCCTGGCGGTTCGCTCTTGGCAGTTCGCTCCTGGCGGTTCGTTCCTGGCGGTTCGCTCCTGGCGGTTCGTTCCTGGCGGTTCGCTCCTGGCGGTTCGTTCCTGGCGGTTCGCTCCTGGCGGTCCGTTCCTGGCGGTTCGCTCTTGGCAGTTCGCTCCTGGCGGTTCGTTCCTGGCGGTTCGCTCCTGGCGGTTCGTTCCTGGCGGTTCGCTCCTGGCGGTCCGTTCCTGGCGGCGGTTCGCTCTTGGCAGTTCGCTCCTGGCGGTTCGTTCCTGGCGGTTCGCTCCTGGCGGTTCGTTCCTGGCGGTTCGCTCCTGGCGGTCCGTTCCTGGCGGTTCGCTCTTGGCAGTTCGCTCCTGGCGGTTCGTTCCTGGCGGTTCGCTCCTGGCGGTTCGTTCCTGGCGGTTCGCTCCTGGCGGTCCGTTCCTGGCGGTTCGCTCTTGGCAGTTCGCTCCTGGCGGTTCGTTCCTGGCGGTTCGCTCCTGGCGGTTCGTTCCTGGCGGTTCGCTCCTGGCGGTCCGTTCCTGGCGGCGGTTCGCTCTTGGCAGTTCGCTCCTGGCGGTTCGTTCCTGGCGGTTCGCTCCTGGCGGTTCGTTCCTGGCGGTTCGCTCCTGGCGGTTCGTTCCTGGCGGTTCGCTCCTGGCGGTCCGTTCCTGGCGGTTCGCTCTTGGCAGTTCGCTCCTGGCGGTTCGTTCCTGGCGGTTCGCTCCTGGCGGTTCGTTCCTGGCGGTTCGCTCCTGGCGGTCCGTTCCTGGCGGCGGTTCGCTCTTGGCAGTTCGCTCCTGGCGGTTCGTTCCTGGCGGTTCGCTCCTGGCGGTTCGTTCCTGGCGGTTCGCTCCTGGCGGTCCGTTCCTGGCGGTTCGCTCTTGGCAGTTCGCTCCTGGCGGTTCGTTCCTGGCGGTTCGCTCCTGGCGGTTCGTTCCTGGCGGTTCGCTCCTGGCGGTCCGTTCCTGGCGGTTCGCTCTTGGCAGTTCGCTCCTGGCGGTTCGTTCCTGGCGGTTCGCTCCTGGCGGTTCGTTCCTGGCGGTTCGCTCCTGGCGGTCCGTTCCTGGCGGCGGTTCGCTCTTGGCAGTTCGCTTCTGGCGGTTCGTTCCTGGCGGTTCGCTCCTGGCGGTTCGTTCCTGGCGGTTCGCTCCTGGCGGTCCGTTCCTGGCGGTTCGCTCTTGGCAGTTCGCTCCTGGCGGTTCGTTCCTGGCGGTTCGCTCCTGGCGGTTCGTTCCTGGCGGTTCGCTCCTGGCGGTCCGTTCCTGGCGGTTCGCTCTTGGCAGTTCGCTCCTGGCGGTTCGTTCCTGGCGGTTCGCTCCTGGCGGTTCGTTCCTGGCGGTTCGCTCCTGGCGGTCCGTTCCTGGCGGTTCGCTCTTGGCAGTTCGCTCCTGGTGGTCCGTTCCTGGCGGTTCGCTCTTGGCAGTTCGCTCCTGGCGGTTCGTTCCTGGCGGTTCGCTCCTGGCGGTTCGTTCCTGGCGGTTCGCTCCTGGCGGTCCGTTCCTGGCGGTTCGCTCCTGGCGGATCGCTCCTGGCGGTTCGCTCCTGGCGATTCGCTCCTGGCGGTTCGTTCTTGGCGGTTCGTTCTTGGCGGTTCGTTCTTGGCGGGTCGCTCTTGGCGGTTCGCTCCCGGCAGTTCGCTTCTGGCGGATCACTCTTGGCGGTTCGCTCCTGGCGGTTCACTCTTGGCGATTCATTCCTAGCGATCGACTTTAGGCGGTTCTCTGCAAGCGGTCCACTTTCGGCGGTCCTCTCCCAGTGGTGCACTTCTATCTGCTCTCTCCCCCCTCTGCCGGTCCTCTCCTAATGGCATACTCCTACCCCAGGCCCCCCCCCCCTCCCAATCAGGTTCCTCTACACAGGAGGTTCCCCGCTTGCGTGTAAGACCTTCGAGCACAAGCAAGGATGGTCGGTGTTCCTATCCAAAGCCAGCCATGTATTTTTAATGTCGTTTTCACTACAGTTTTGTTATATTCCTTCGCTGTTTATGCCCCTTACCGACTCTCAAAATTATTTGAGTTGTCCCTCTATGGCAAGGACTCAAAAAAAAAAAAAAAAAAAAAAATATAGGTCAGATTTTAAATTCAAATCCAGGTTTTAGTCTCATTACAAAGTTTCATTTTATTCATTAAATTATTCATCCAGGTGTCATTTTCATGCTAGCTTTTGGTTTCATGTTTCATTTTCAGTACAGCTTTGAGCTTCAGCTTCTGTTTCAGGACAGTTATTAAGTTTTTATTTTCAGTACAGGTTTTCAGTGTTTCAGTGTCAGCGTTCAG
>NC_061822.1:30408269-30410769 GCF_019202785.1 Penaeus chinensis
TCCTCCCTCCCTTCCACCCTCCCTTCCTCCCTCCCTTCCTCACTCCCTCCCTCCCTCCCGTTTCCCGAAACCAAGGAAGGGAAGTGAGAAATTCTTCATCTTTTCAATTTCTCCTCCAGTGAATCGCGTGGGGAGGGGGTTCGGTCGAGGGAATAGCGCGAGACTTGCCTGCATCGCTTAATTGGACCGACCGCGTCCAAATTGCAAAGTGATTAGGCTTTATGGTGCAATTAATAAGGTATATGGGTCGATAATTACAGAGACAACAAGGGAAAATTTACCGGATTCATTATCAAGTAGAGGCATAAGGGGGAAAAATGTGATATAAGGTCAGAAGAAGAAAAAAGAGAAAATTGCTGTTTCATAATTCCTTATCGGAGTGATAAAGATATATATATATATATATATATATATATATATAGAGAGAGAGAGAGAGAGAGAGAGAGAGAGAGAGAGAGAGAGAGAGAGAGGGAAGAGAGAGAGAGAGAGAGAGAGAGAGAGAGAGAGAGAGAGAGAGAGAGAGAGAGAGAGAGAGAGAGAGAGAGAGAGAGAGAGAGAGAGAGAGAGATAAATAATCTCGAAAACAATTAGAAACAAACGTGACTTTAGGCATGTTACCCATTAAGATACTGAGTAGGGAGAGAGGGGTGCGATTGTAGAGCCTAAACAAGGTCCTTCCTTGCAAAGATTTAATGAAGCCTCGTAAAAAAATATCATGTAGTTGATGGAAAAGGTCTATATTCATACATTTTCTTTTTTTTTTTGTTTGTTTGTTTTTGCTGTTTCTCTCTCTCTCGCTCTCTCTCTCTCTCTCTCTCTCTCTCTCTCTCTCTCTCTCTCTCTCTCTCTCTCTCTCTCTCTCTCTCTCTCTCTCTTTTTTTTTTCTCTCTCTCTCTCTGTCTTTCTCTTTCTCTCTCTCTTCCACTCTCCCTCCCCTTCCCTTCCGTCCCCTTCTCCCTTCCTCTCCTTTCCCCCCTTCCCTTTCCCTTTCCCCTTCTCTCGCGCTCTCCCTTTTCCCTTTTTCCCCTTCCCGTTCCTCCCCTCCCTCCCTCTCTCCCGCCCTCCCTGCCTTTCCCTTCCCTTTCACACTCCCTTCCCCTGCCTTCTTCTCTCCTATCCTACTTCTCTTTCCCTCCTTTTCCTATCTTCTCTCCCCCCCCCTTCTTCTCTCCCCTCCCAACCTCCCTCTCACCCTTTCCCTCCCTTCCCCCCTTTTCCTTCCCTTCCCCTTCACTTTACCTCTCTCTATCCCTTTTCTTTCCATACGCCCTTTCCTTTCCCTCCCTCCCTCCCTCTCTCCCTTTCTCTCCCATACCCCTCTCCCTTCCCTCCTACTCTTCCACCCTCCCCCTCTCCCTTTCTCTCCCATACCCCCTTTCCCTCCCTCCCTCCCTTTCTCCTTCCCACTCTCCCTTTCTCTCCCACTCCTCCACCCACCCCCTCTCCCTTTCTCTCCCATACCCCCTTTCCCTCCCTCCCTCCCTCCCTCCCTCTCTCCTTCCCTCTCTCCCTTTCTCTCCCATACCCCCCTTCCCTGCCTCCCACTCTTCCACCTTCCCCCTCTCCCTTTCTCTCCCATACCCCCCTTCCCTGCCTCCCTCCCTCCCTCCCTCCTCCATATGGTTTCGATCACGTTTCTCAGAATCCCCTCATCTGCTCTGCAAAGCTTCCCCTCATTACGGGCAGCCTTACGAGGGTTGCATTAGATGGGCGAAAGATTGCCTAGGTGGGAAACGGCGCTATTTTATTTTGTGTTGATTTGTTTGTATGATTGTTTTGTTTGATTGTTTTTTGTATTTGTTTGTTTGTTTTTGTTTGTTTGTTTGTTTGTTTGTTTATCTATTCGTTCATTGTGATGTTTTTTTTTTGTTTTTTTTTTCGTTTTCGCTTGTGTGATGTTGGTTCTACGTATTTTGTGTGTGAAGTTTTAAGTAAAGTTAGATCTCTTTGTGAATGAAGTTGACAGTTTTGTGTGGTGAAGTTGGCTTTTTTTTAAGTGAAGTTAGATGTCTGCTTATGTTAGATGGCTGTTTTGTGTGGTGAGGTGGTTGTTTTTTTTAAGTGAAATTTGTTCGCTCTGTGTATGAAGATAATTCTTGTGGAACTCACTTATTTAAGTTTTTCTTTTCTTTTCTTATTAACTGACTTTTAGTACGAAGCTAGCTAGGTTAGAAACTTTAATTTGTCCGGAGTTGACTATTTTTTCATATGTCAAGTTACCTCTCTCTGTGTGCGAAAATGTTTCTTAAGCGACTTTTTTAATTCGCCGTGTTTCACCTCGAGTCGAAAATGAGTGGCGCCGATTTCGATTTATGTCATTCTCTCTCTCTCTCTCTCTCTCTCTCTCTCTCTCTCTCTCTCTCTCTCTCTCTCTCTCTCTCTCTCTCTCTCTCTCTCTCTCTCTCATTCTCTCTCTCTCTCTCTCTCTCTCTCTCTCTCTCTCTCTCTCTCTCTCTCTCTCTCTCTCTCTCTCTCTCTCTCTCTCTCTCTCTCTCTCTCT
>NC_061822.1:30428269-30430769 GCF_019202785.1 Penaeus chinensis
GAAACAGTTACCTAAGATGTATAAAATTAGAATACATTACTTGCAAGATCCGTAAATAATCTTATTAGAAAAAGAGCACGTTCCGAATATTGCCTCGAGAATTGCTTCGAAGTTTCAAGCACGTTAATAAACTTCATACGCTGACTTTTATCATCCATTTTTTAGTTAACATTTGCCAGTTAGTTTCTCCTTTGAGTGGTGTATGCTTCTGCAATGAGTTATCATTGGGTTATGAAATTTATTAATTAGAAGGTTGCTGGTTTATTCTGTCGTCTACTTTTCTCACTAGTGACCGTCTACATTAAATTAGGAATATATATTACAGATCACAGAAGAACCTTGTTAAGGTCCAGTTAATTACTGTACAGTAATTTTATTTATAACCGTGGAAAAAAATACATTCACAAAATAAGTGACAATTTACATCATAGCATTATCAGCACAGAACGATAGTACCATTATGTTTACACCGAATATGAATAGCAGAAATACGATTTGCATATAACAATACTATTCACGTAGCACTTAGATTCCAAAGTTCAAACTACAGTGATCATTTTCATCTATGAAAATTAGTTCAGCCAGTTAGGCGGTTCAGATAATAAATTTAGATACTGTTTCCAAAGTCACACTGCTTGCTTGTTTTATTGTTGCTATTTTTGACTATTTATTTGTAGACTGTGTCGTCGGGTATCAGTTTCTGTTAAAATCATTTTAATCACGTTAAAATCCTCTCTGTCAGCAATATCAAGACTAAACAGATGACACAGACTTAAGAAAAGACTAATACGAGTTTCAGAGGTATGCACTGTATCCTGAACTGCAAATGTCCTCAGTGTTTTAAATCCCCGTTCACCTAGCCGGCCTGTCTTAATCTCTTTTACGGAAACACGAAGATATATTTTTAAAATTTCTTTGATATCATCCCATGATCTCTCTGCGCTTCGCCTCCTTCGATTGTTTTCGCCTCCGTTTCGCACATGACTCCCCTCCATTGCAATGTCCCGGTAGACCTCTCAAATCAAACCGACTCGTTGGATCTGCCAAGTGGTGAAGATTGCTCCACCTCCTCTGAAGATCTTCAACCCAGGTTAACATTCCTCGAGGCCGGGCAGACATTTTCTCGCTTCGTTTCTCGTTCGGGTGCCAAGGTCAGCAAGGTCTATATACTTATTATATAGACCGTGGAGGCCACCGCTGCCGTCTGCTGTTCAGTGGTACCCGAAATCTGATGTTCTTTGAAAGTACTTTGCGGATGTCGATGGACTGTTATGACTTGAATATTGCTGTTGATGATTCTTCGTGTGTGTGTGTGTGTGTGTGTGTGTGTGTGTGTGTGTGTGTGTGTGTGTGTGTGTGTGTGTGTGTGTGTGTGTGTGTGCATACACGCGTGCATATAGATATGCTTGCATTGTCCATTAGCTATGGATTTATGTTAATAGATCTAAGGTTAATATATTTAACAAATTTGTACATTTATCATGACTTTTGAGCAAAGTCTCGCGCTTCTACTACATTTCACTAATTACATTTCACTAATTACATTGCTATAATATACGCGAGGGTGTATATATACGAGGGTATTGATTTAGTACAGTTCGGGGGCATTGTGTGGGCATCAAGAACTTTTTCCTCTTACAAAAGTGTTTTTTCTGAGCCCAATTTAAAGCATCAAGTAATGTTTGTGGATTCATTATTCTACTTTTTTCACAGTTTGATATTTATCACTGATCACTGGTCATTCTACCGTTTCGACTTATATAGCCGTTTACTAAATAACCAGGGAAAGGAAGATATAAAGATTACATGTGTGAAGTATGATGGTTGAAAAAAAAAATCTTATTATTGTTAATGGTTTTATTTTCTTTATTTCCAGAACATCCTGAACAAGATTAAAGCAAACAAGGAAAATGGAGAAGGATGGTAAGCGGACCAGAGAAACCCCAAGTGGAGTAATCAAAAGGACTGACTGTCTCGGACCGATAAAGAAATAAGAAAAACACAGGAAAGACTCTAAAAAAAGAGGTTCAGAGAGAGAGAGAGAGAGAGAGAAAAGCATCCTCAATGAGCCAAAGCAGAAGTGGAGACCCGAAGTCCCGGAGAGAAAGACCGAGGAGGCGCTGAAGATAGGGAACGAAGAAGCGCAGAAAAAAAAAACATCAGCTAAGCTCCACGACGACGCTGCTGGGCCCGAGGGCTTGATCCGTGCCGATCGTGGGGGTTGAGTGATCCATGACGCGGAACTGTGAGTGATCCAAGCGAGGGCGGAGCCAGGTGTCATGGCGGCGATCCCTCTGCGGCGCCTGTGTGTTCCTGCGAGAGGCGGCCTGGATCCAAGATGATACTGCCACCATAAGTTCTGACTTTTGAACGCGATCTGAAAAAAAAATAATAACTATTGATAAATACGATAACCCATAGTAATACCAATAATAGTAATACTAATACTAATAATTGTTATCAATAACATAACAATAATATTATTAATAACTATGATACT
>NC_061822.1:30438269-30440769 GCF_019202785.1 Penaeus chinensis
TGTTAGAATCATACACGTGTCCACGCCGTATAATCATATGCTATAATGACATAAATTATTCTTATAAGATGACCGACGAATCATATATTATATATGACTATTCCGTACTTTGACTGTTTTATTCTTATGCATACTCTTTTATTATATTTCTTACTTATTTCATTACTCTCTTCGGATTGTTTATTTAATATATGTACCTATTTATTTATTTACCAATCTATTTCATCAATTTGCCTATTGATTTTATTTGTCTGCCTTCTTATTTCATATATTTACCTCCTCATTTCATTTACTTGTTTTATCGACCTACCTGTCATTAACAGCACCCCCCTGGTTGCAGGTACGAGACGGTGCAGACGAAGACGCGATGCCAATGCTGGGTTGTGTTCACGTGGATCACCTCCATGATGTTGTGTTGCCCGCCGCTGCTGGGCTTCAACAACTCCTCCCACTGGGACTCTGAGGCTTTTGTGTGCTGGCTGGACTGGGGCAGCATGATAGCGTACGCGTTCACTCTCGTTCCCATGGTGCTGGGACCTACACTCATCACCCTCTTCTACACCTACGGCTACATCTTCAACACCATGCGCAGGCTCAAAACTTGCGTGGTGGGACAGGACAAGGAGTTTATCACCGCACTCACCTCGAACCTGGCAAACCCCGACCATGCCATGTCTTTCGTGCTGGTGCTCACTTTCTGGCTGTCGTGGGGGCCGTGCGTGGGGGTGAGGACCTACGAGTACCTCACGGGCCACCATATCGACGTGAGGTATCTTCACTTCGCTGTCTTCTGGCTCGGGGCGCTCAACTCGTGCTGGAAATCCATTATCTACATCGCCATGAGCCCGAAGTTCCGCCGCGGCCTCAAGCTCTTCTGCCTCTCCCTATGTTGTCAGCGGAAGGCGCGGAATGCCGAACTCATCATGGACTACTAGATCACCCAGGACTTCCGTGTATAATTCTCTTCCATGTGTTCCCGTAACTTTAGCGAGTAACGATGCTTTTCTAGCGTGTGAAGTTGTGTTAGTGAGGAGCCGTAGAAGACAGGTCGCGGGTGAATGCATTTAATGCTCAATCGATAAAGTCGAGCACTGGTGGACTGCTGTGCGGGGCTGCGATCAGTGCTAACTGGATCAAAAGATAGGATTTTTTGTACTTGACAATCTTAGAATGAATGTTAGTGTGTTTAGACTTCGCTGCTGCTGGTCCCACTTCCAGGGGGTTGGCGAGCATTACACATTGTTGTCTCTTGTACTGTCCGTTCTTGTTGGGGTGTCTGCGTGTGGTAGACAGGCTTTAGGGTTTCAGAAACATATCAGTGTCTCAGATATAGCCGCGTCCAGATGAAAAAAGAACATTAATGCGCGAATGTCTGCATATATATACATATATATTCTTCTTTTTCTTTGAATTTTCGAGTGGGTTTTATTTCCTCCATTCTCCTTACCACATGCTTCTAGTTTATTGTTCACCTGTGTATACTTTCTTACAATATGATGTGATTATGATTCAGGTATGATATGCGTTTATATAAAGGTATGTGTCCTACACTATTAGTGAAAGACTTTTATGTAACTGCTGATCTCCACCTATTGGACACCACTGCTCGGAAGTCAGAAGAAAAAAATCAAGACAAGCATTGCGTTGATTCCGTGGTTGTTTTTCCTACATTTCTGTGAAAAGAGAAATGGTGATAGTGAAACATGACAGAGTTTTCTTAAGGAGCCCTTGGTAATTTATCTTAAATCAACTCAATTTTATCTATTAAATCTGTTTCCCTGTTGTTTTCTTATTGTTAAATGCTATACAAAATCTGTCTGTTAATGCATTTGTAATCGTTCATTCACACATTCACTGTATGTCCACGCGCGCGCGTACACACACACACACACACACACACACACACACACACACACACACACACACACACACACACACACACACACACACACTCACACACACACACACATACACACACACACACATAAACACACACACACACACATACACACACACACACACATAAACACACACACACACACTCAAGCACACACACACAGGTACACACACACACACACACACACACACACACACACACACACACACACACACGCACACACGCACACAAAGTCAAACGTTCAACCATACACACGCTAATTCATATGCAAACACACACACACACACACACACACACACACACACACACACATACATGCATGTGTGTAAATGGTTGTTTGTGTGTTTGTTCTCTGGACGCATACTAATCTACATACTTGCGCACGTGCACGAGAGTGGGAAATTATTCATACAAAAAATCAAGTTTCACTATACTATTGATTTAAGAAACAATGCAGTTTCAAGTCTCCACCTTGTCTCATAAAGTGGACAAGGTCTGGATGGAATTTTATTGTTTTTTCTATAACGTAATGATGGCAAAATATTTTAGCTGTGTTAGTTAACGTTCAGCCTGGAATGATCAGTGATGCCGACAAGTGTTAAA
>NC_061822.1:30445769-30450769 GCF_019202785.1 Penaeus chinensis
CGCCAAAGCATAACAGGTTTAAAACTGCGTGTTCGTACATCCTTTTTCGAGTCGAAAAGTCCTCTTAAGCGACTTCAAGTCCCGGATAGTGTTGAGGGATCTTGGGCACATTACGGCTTTGGTAGGCTTACCAGGTGCTCTCTTGTTCCGCCGGAGTCCAGTGGCCACGCTGGCGCTTTCATGTCATGAAGAGATTTGGTGGGCCTATTAGAGGAAATGTAAAGCCTGTTGGGTGATCTCACAGCCGATCCAGGCCTGGCGATCACTCTTTCTGTTGTCCTCGGAGTAAACGAACAAACCTGTTCCTCTTTGTTCACAGCATGAAGATATTAGTGTATACTAGTGACCTGCATCGTGTGGCATGATGCTCTAGATGTTCGGCAACCATCACAAGTCTCGCTAGCAACAGCCATAATAAAGAGCAATAAGTGTGTCCTCTAGGCAGGTAGGCGAACTGCAGACAAAGTAGGCTCAGAATATGTTTGAGAAAATGAATCTTCAACCTATTCATTGATGATTGATTATCCAAACAAACTGACACTTGCAAATGAGTAAATAGGCTCACAGGCAGCTACAAGGTAATTAAATGCACTGCTTAGGCAATTTAAACTACGAATTAACTGAAATGTTTAATGGCTTTCACAGAATTTCGCTAAATTTTTACCAGAAAACAGCATTTACCCGGCTGGATAGCGTGTGCAATTGTTAATGATAATTTTCTCCATCAGTTTCACTTTTCAGGGTATCTGCAATTCAAACCACGATTAATGCAGGTGAATTTTTCACCTTTCACGCCTTAAGCTTCCAACACACCTATATTTACCTTCTCGTGTATGTTATTGGTCTTTGAGATTCATATGCAACAAAGACAAGGATGCAGTTAGAGGCAGTAAATTTTTGAAGACGATGCATTCCCAGATCTCCTGAAGCCAAACCTGTGTCTATTATTTCAGATACAAAGGAGGAGCCATACGCTGTCAAATAGGAATTTCTGTGATTAATTTGTAAGACGTTATCGAGAAAGAGAATTTTGTGTTCAGTTTTTGGGAGATATTGTTTGGAGACTGATCCTCTTTTACGAATAAAAGTGTAGGTGCATATAGTTGGTTGTTCCGTCACATCACGATCCACGGCTAAACCTGGCGAAAAAAAAGTTGTTGACATCGCCACGTGGAAAAGTCACCCAGATGCGTTAAGGAATCATTCCCTCTCTCTCTTTCTCTCTCTCTCTCTCTCTCTCTCTCTCTCTCTCTCTCTCTCTCTCTCTCTCTCTCTCTCTCTCTCTCTCTCTCTCTCTCTCGCTACACGACTTTACATTCATGTGTCATTTTTCTTTCTATATTTCATTACCATGCGTACCACCGATCAAAATGTTTGGTCGATAGTGTTTACCTATATATAAATATACTTACACCCACACCATTATATACATACATACATATAGAATACACAAAAGAGATTTTACCATACGGGAATCCTTGCTGAAGATATCCCATATAATATGATAAAGAATCTTCCATATTCGTTTTTTAGAACAAATGTCCTTTTTTACTAGTTAATCTGTAGTGTTCCTTTATGTTCCATGTTTAGGGTGCACTTGGGCGTTATAATACATTTTCAACGTGCTATGCAACGACATCAAAACACCAGTAGAGAAACATATGTTCAGGTATTGTCTTCACCTGGCTCTCCATATGTCCAGTTTTAGACTTCAACCTCTCTCTCTTTCTCTCTCTCTCTCTCTCTCTCTCTCTCTCTCTCTCTCTCTCTCTCTCTCTCTCTCTCTCTCTCTCTCTCTCTCTCTCTCTCTCTCTCTCTCCCTCCCTCCCTCTCTTTGTACAGAATGAGGCAAGCAGTGACTCACCCTAACCTCAACTGTCGCTCACGGTAGGTCCTAGTGTCGGTTACAAATGTTTAATGTCCAGTAAAAACGTTCCCTGTATTGCAGTTGCCTTGCACAAGCAACATACTATTTCGGAAAAGATGATGCTCAGTGGACGCGTCCTGGTCACGATGTGGCTCTCAGGATGGATTATCATTATTATAATTATTATTTTGGTTACTGATATCAATAAGGTGTCTGTTTCGTCTCGAAATGTGAGTGTTAATAAAGGAAGAGAGGAAATACGATTTTTATGCTCTCGCCTCGCTGACGCTGTTCCGATGTATTCGTCATTCTCGATATATCCGGCGTAACGGACGTGCGCCAAAGTCCAGGGAAAGCATCATGCTGTGAAAGCCCGGAGTCCATTCCCACGGTCTCCCCAACGCCCAAAAATAATAATCCTGCCGTGACGTCACGCCAGGCTCTGGGTAGTCAGGACTTCGAGTGGGGAACAGTTGGGTTCTCAGGTAGCTCGTGATTGACATCAGCAGCCAATCAGCGCACCCACATGCACCCTACAACGACCAATTAGATCACAGTATTGGACTCTTACGTGTGTTCTTTATAAGCTCTCAGGTGCTGGCTGAGAAAGCGGGGAGCGAGACTCCCACTGTGTCATAAGGTGTGGTTGGAAAATGAATATCCTTTTTCATATCTGTCTTATTATGCGGTCGGTGATCGTCGGAGCTTGTTGGTCTGGGTGCCTCCAGCCAGTCAAAGCTCTCTGTTGTTTATTTATCCATTTGATCGGGGAATCCGTTATCTGAACACACCAATCTATTGTACCTTAGACGCTGGCAAGTTTGTAATAAGGAGTTCATTTAAATAAAGTCGAGCAGCAATGATTTTAGTTTGGTTTCATCATACAAATCCTGTTTCATATATAAATATATATATATGTATATATGTATATCTATGCATATATATATATATATATATATATATATATATAAACACACACATGTGCGTGCGTGTGTGTGTGTGTGTGTGTGTATATATATATATATGTGTGTGTGTGTATATATATGTGTGTGTGTGTGTGTGTGTGTGTGTGAGTGTGTGTGTGTGTGTGTGTGTGTGTGTGTGTGTGTGTGTGTGTGTGTGTGTGTGTGTGTGTGTGTGTACATACACACACACACACACACACACACACACACACACACACACATATATATATATATATATATATGTTTGCTATATATACATATATATATTCATAAGTACATACATATAAACATATACATGTGTGTGTATATATATGTATATATATATATATATATATGCATATATATACATATATATCCATATGTATGTATATGTATATATATATCTATGTGTATATATATAATATATATATCAATATATATACATATATAAACACACACACACACACACACACACACACACACACACACACACACACACACACACACACACGCACGCACACACACACACACACACACACACACACACATATATATATATATATATATATATATATATATATATAATATATTTAATTATTTATTTATACATACATATATATATATATATATATATATACATATATACATAAATATAAATAATATACATTTATTATATACAATAATATATATAATATATATTATATATACATGTATATACATATACATACATGTATGTATATATATGTATATATATATATATATATATATATATATATATATATATATATATATATATATATGCATTTATGTGTGTGTGGGTGTGGGTGTGTGTGTTTGTGTACATATATATATATATATATATATATATATATATAAATATATATATACATACATACACACACACACACACAAATATATGGATAAATGTATATACATATAAATGTATATGCGTATATATATATGTCTATGTATATATACATACATATACGTATGTATATGTAAATGTATTTATATGTATGTATGCACACACACACAGTGTGTGTGTGTTAATATAAACTGATATACTAGATAACTTTTATATTTAACCCCCTCCCCCCACTCATTTGTTCATTTGATTTAATTATTGAATAGATGGACATCATCCGAATCTTATTTTCAGAAACGATCGTCTTCAAGCGTCCACAGCAAGTAGTAGGTGAACAGCTTAACATAATGATAATCGATATAGAAACTAGAAATAATTAATGATTTTAAGTCCCGAAAGGGCTCCACAAATAATACACGGAAAATAAACAACTAACAACTTAAAGTTTTATTACTAGATAATTTTGTCGATTCAAGATATTAAAATATGATCTCGCCATGCTTAAAATTCTATAAGGAAAAAAACAAAAGATGCTATCATAAAAAACTTGTCTTGGAAGCAAACTAATTAGAGTATAAAATTTGTGTGGAACTGTACAAACTGTAATTTTTGACTGCCTGTTTATTCAATATTATCTGCTGTACCAAAGCGTGACCCTAACAAAGCAAAAAACATAGGAAGTGCTACACATTCTTCCGCGGCAGTTTGACCTTTGTAATGAAGTAAATCTATATCTGCGAATACGTGGTCTAAGATGGCACTCTATGTATTTGGTGTGTAGCTCATACTAATACTAAAAGGTATATGTAAAATTTTATGTGAAGCCGCAATGTTTATATTCGTTAACTAGATGGGGGCGAACTCAACAGCTACTTATTTTGATTTTTTTTTTTTTTTTTAGATTTGAATAGAAATAAATGAATAAATAAAACGGCATTAAAAAACTATATATATTGCTTTATGTAGCCGTAATGTAAAATACAAATGTACACAAAAATAACTGTTTCTCAGAGTAACTGGAAACAGTACATTACATATATCTAAATGTAACTAAAATAAGGACAATGAAAGGGAAATAACATAAGAACTTGATTCCTCAATGAAAATAAAATCAATTTCATATATCAATCACATAACCTCTAAAAAAAAAAAAAAAAAAACAGATGATGGAAGATCACGAAATAGTACTTCAGTATTTTAAGAAAAGCTAATCAGACTAAAGATGTAACCAATTGGAGTTTGTTATCCAAAAACGTTTGATCAATAACAGGAATAATTCTGAATATGGGTGTTAACGTATTGCTCAGTATCAGCCGCATATGCT
>NC_061822.1:30455769-30463269 GCF_019202785.1 Penaeus chinensis
AATATCATTATTACTTTAATCAAAATTATTATTTTATTATTATTATTATTATTGTTACCGTTATTTATTAAGTTAAAATAATTATTTTTACTATTGTCATCATCATTAGTATTATCATTATTTTCATTATTATAATTATTGTTATCATTATTATTCTCATTATCCTTATTTCTATTTTTGTTTTTGTCGTTGTCAATATCTTCATCATGTCAGTATTATCATCTTTATTATCACTGTCATTGTTATGATTATCACTGTTACTTTGATCCTTAATTCGTTATTATTACTATTATTAGCTTTGTTTATACTGTTGTTATAATCATTATTACTTATCATCATTATGATTACCGCTGTCATCATATTATCAGTATTTTCACTATCACTGTTGGCAGTATGATATCTTTATCTTTGTAACGATGATAATAAATATAATGATGATAACAGTAATTATAACAGTGATAATTATGATGAGAATAATGATGATAAAATAATAATAAAAAGGACAATGATAATAATAAGTGAGAGTAATGACAGTAATAATAATAATAAAGATGATTTTAATAATACTGATAACAAGAATAATAATAATGATGATGATGATAATAATAATAATAATAATAATAATAATAATAATAATAATAATAATAATAATAATAATAATAATAATAATAATGATAATAATAATAACAAAAATAACAACAACAATAATAACAATAATAATATTTTCAGTAGTACTGATAATAATGAAAAGGATAATAATTAAAATAATGATGATAATAATGATAATATTAATCATAGTGATAATGATAATAATAATAACAATAATAATATTTTCAGTAGTACTGATAATAATGAAAAGGATAATAATAAAAATAATGATAATAATAATGATAATATTAATCATAGTGATAATGATAATAATAATGATAATAATAATAATAACAATAATAATTATAATAATAATAATAATCATAATAATAATAGTAATAATAATAGTAATGATCATAATAATTATAATAACAATAAGTATAATTATAACAATAGAAATGATAATGATAATCATGATAATGATAATAATAATAACAATGATGGTAATGATAATAATAATGGTAATGATGATGAAAATAATGATGAGGATGGTGATGATGATGATAACAATAAAGATAATTTCAGTTATAAAATATGATAACTATAAGTGATATTAGTAATAATAATAATAATAATAATAATAATGACAACAACGACAACAATAATAATAATAATGACAATGATGATGATGATAGTAATAATAATAATAGTGGTAGTATTAATAATAATAATAATAATGAAAATATTATAATAATTATTAATATTATCATAATGATAATAATAATAATAATTGTAATGGTAACAACAATAATAAGAATGACGATAATGATAATGATAATAACAATGACAATAACAACAATAACACTAGCAATGATAATAGTAATGAAAATAATGATAATAATAATGATAATGATAATAGTAGTAATAATGATAGTAGTAGTAATAATAATAATGATAAAAATAGTATTAATAATAATAATAATAATAATAAAAATAATAATGATAATAATGATAATAATAATAATAATAATAATAATAATAATAATAATAAAAATAACAACAACAACAACAGCAACAACAATATTAATAATAACAATGATAATAATAATAACAATAATAATAATAATTATTATTATTATAATAATAATAATTATAATAATAATAATAATAATAATAATAATAATAATAATAATAATAATAACAATAATAATAATAATAATAATAATAACAATAATAATAATTATAATGATTATAATAATAATAATAATAATAATAATAATAATAATAATAATAATAATAATAATAATAATAATGATAATAATAATAATAATGTTAACAGTAATAATGATAATAATACTGATACTAATTCTAATACTAATATTAATACTAATACTAATATAATATCAACAACAACAATAATAATAATAATAATAATAATAATAATAATAACAATGATGATGATAATAATGATAATAATAATGATAATGATAATAATAATAAGATAATAATAATAATGACAATGATAATGATAATAATAATAATAATGATAATAATAATAATGATAATAATAATAATAACAATAATGATGATAATGATAATAATGATAATAATGATAATAATAATAATAATAATAATGATAATAATAATAATAATGATAATAATAATTATAATAACAATAATAATGATAATAATAATGATGATAATAATAATAATAACAACAACAATAATAATGATAATAATAGCAAAAATAATGATGTTGATGATGATAATAATAATTATAATTTAAGTAACAAAATATGATAATAATCATAAGTGATAATAGTAATAATAATGATAATACTACTACTAATATTAATAATACAAATAATGACAACAACGACAACAATAATGATAAAAATGACAATTATGATGATAATAATAATAACAGTGGTAGTATTGATAATAGTAATTATGAAATAATAATAATAATAATATTATTATAATGATAAGAATGATTATAATAGTACTGATAACAACAACAATAATAATGACTATAATGATAACGATAATAATAATGACAATAACAATAATAACAATAATAATGATAATGTTAATGAAAATAATATTAATAATTATAATAATAATAATTATAATAATCTTAATAATGATAATGATAATTATAATGATAATAATACTAATGATAATGATTATAGTAGTAATAATGATAATAGTAGTAATAATAATTGTAATAACGATAAAAATAATAATGATAAAAATAATAATAATAATAATAGTAATAACAGCAACAACAACATCAACAACAATAATGATAATAACAATGATAATAATAATAATAATAATTATTATTATTATTATTATCATTATCATTAGCAATATCATTATAAATTGTGATAATGATAATAATAATAATAATAATAATAATAATAATAATAATAAAAATAATGATAATAATAACAATAATACTAATAGTAATAATAATAATAATAATGATAAAAATAATAATAATGATAATAATGATAATAATGATAATAATGATAATAATAATAATAATAATAGTAGTAGTAATGATAATAATAATGATAATAATAACCATAATTATTATAATAATTAAAATAATAACAATAATGATAATAATAATAATGATGAAGATAACAATAACAATAATAATAATCATAAATAAATTATTAATAATAATAACAGATAAATTAATAATTATAATAATAATAATAATAATAATAATAATAATAATAATAATGGTAATAATAATGATAATCATAGTAATAATAATAATAATAATAATAATAGTAATAATAAAAATAATGATAATAATAGTAATAATAATAACAATAATAAAAATTATGATAATGTTAATAATAATGATAGTAATAATAAGAACAATAACAATAATAGTGATAATGGTAATGATAAGGACTACTACTACTAATAATAATATTAATGATAATAATGATAATAATGATAATAATAATAATAATAATAGTAATAATAATAACAATAATAACAACAATAATGATAATAACAAATATAAAAATGATAATGATAGTAATATCAATAACAATAATGATAATAATAACAGTACTCCTGCTGCTACTACTACTAACAACAATGGTAATAATAACAATGGTAATGATAATAATAATGATGATAATCATAATGATAATAATGATGATAATGATAATGATAGTTGTACTTCTACTAATAATAATGATAATAAAATTATAATAATAATACTAACAATGAAAGTGATGATATCAATTCTAATATTACTATTACTTCTATCACTACTCCAACTGTTACTACCACCACACAGCCCCTAAAATAACAATTAACAACCACACAACCACTATTACTACTCCTACTACTACTGCTACTACAACATATACTACTATTACCACTACTACTACTACAACAACAACATATACTACTATTACTACAACTACTACTCCTCCTACTACTACTACTACTACCATTGCAACTAGAGTTACTATTATTCCCAATGATAAAACAACAGCAATGAAAACAACAATAACAACATCAGCATAATGATAGTGATAATAGTCATCATTAGATAATCTTAGAAGTATGAGTAATAATCAATGATGCTTCAAGTGTGCGTGACTCACTCTCTCATTATAGTATAAATGCACATAGCGTATTCATTTCCCCCTCAAAACTCATTTTCACCCACTCAATTAGATTAAATGTTTTGACTTCAATGAACTAAGTACTTGAATTTGTTGTTATACTAATTTTCTTTTGATAATTTTAAAAACGTTCGGGAAATTAAGGTCACGCAGTGCATACGCAGTGAACTTTCTCGTGATTTTCTTTTAGTAATACGACTACTATACTGACGTCCTCGTGAATTAATTATAACACACACACGCGTTATTGATTTTCACGTGCATTCACTATGTTGCTTTCGCGTTATTTGCAATAAAGAGCAACCAGAGTGATTTTCGTGCTTGGCTAATTTCCCGAGGCTTTTTGAATTGAACGCCACAGGTCGATTCTCGTCGAAAAGGAAAGTGATATTGTTATTCATTTTGAAATTTGTGATCTTAGAAAGGAGAGAAAATAGCGAAGAAAAGAGGAGAAGGAGGAGGAGGATTGAACCAGCGAGAACCAGCGGAGAACCGAGAGATCTGCGCATCCCGATGGTGACCAAACGGGGGCGGTTCTTGGGTCTCGTTGGAAAAATAAAATGGCCATCACGCGAGAGAGGTGAAAATTAACCCTACCCTGAGTTAACCCCCAGCACCTAGGAACCACAGTGAACCGAGTGCCCGAGAACCCCGGAGAACCGAACCGAGGGCGTGCGCATCCCGAGGGTGACGGGGCGGTTCTCGGTTCTCTGCCTCCTGTGGGTGACGTCAGGAGCTCCTAGGACTTCCGTCTCGACCTGCTGTTCTGATCACGTGTTGGAGGGCCTGAACGCTCGTCCTGCACCGACTGGGGTGACGTGAGGTTTTGTGACGTGGTATGAGGTGGTATGAGGTGGTGTGAGGTGGCTGGATTATTTCGAGTCGCCGAAGTTAGGAGGGTGAAAGGGTTTCGCCTCCTCCTCCTGCGCCTTCTCGTCCTCACTGACGCTCTCCTGCTCTGAGGGAGAACACGACACTCCTCAAGGGTGAACAACGGCACCCTTTTCCTCATTGTCCTCTGTGTGGGGGCCAGAGAAACTACGCAACAGGATCTGTGAACAAGGGTAAATATGCTTCTTCTGTGCTAGTCGTAATGATGACCATAACAACAGTGCTTGTTTTTCCAAGAGAGTAACATTTTACAAGTAATTTGGTTTATGGATGGGACTGTGTTTATTAAATAAGTCATTTCGGAGGAGTGTGTGTTTTTTTTCTGTTCTGTTTGCTCTCTGTCTGTGGGGATTCCCAGATGTGTCCTGGTGGGTTGTTTTTTCCCATTTGAGGCAATTTTCCTCCTATTTTATTTTGAGTCAAGTTCTTTTGGTTATCAAGAAAAAGTTGAAAGATATTTGGTAAGAGAACTGTGTGTTTTTTGTTCAGGAGAAGACTCAGTGTACCAAGAATTTGGCGTAAACTTCCTTTCTTTCGCAATGCACACAGATGTTGCAGTTTTGTCATTTTTGGTTGCGCAATCTTGCCATGTTCATCTTGGGACTAAATGGCAGGAAACATAAGAGGGAAAAGAGAGTGCAGTGTGTGTGGAAAGATTGTCTTTGCTTTGTAGGATAAGCATACACAACGCTCAATACTTTGAATTGGTTTCGTACTTTTATCTCGTCACAATATACATAAAACATTAACAGGAATAGTATATTTTAGCTATGTTTTCGTTCACTATGATACAAATAACATCATAATGTGAAAACGGTTACTGAATTCACACATTTTTGGATATGTATAGTGTACTGTTGTGACCCATTTTGTTTAAGCCGTTCATTATGCATACTCTGTCGTGAAAATAATACATAATGGAAATTCCAGCCTTTCTAGGTTAAATTAGGTTATACTAGGTATGGCTAGGCTAAGCTAGGTTAAGTTATGTTAGGATTATATTGAGATTTTCTCTGATTATAAATATGTCATGACTAGGCTTTGGTGAAAATATTAATCGAAATGAGGTTAGGTTGTGTTTCTAAGCCTTCCAAGGACCCTTTCCCAGAATTTTCTAGAAATTTTGTCCAGGCTTAGGAAAGTGTGTGTGCAATGAATATTTTTTTATCCACGGAAAAAAAATTCACACCACAGAGGAATACTGGTTTTCTAAGAAATCCGAAAACAAAAATTATATATGATCAATAATGTTAATGATAAAACAAATACAAATAGTATTAACATTTCACTCCAAGGAACAGTCTAGCTGTAGGCAAGATTATAATGGAGCATAAATATGTTGCATTTCATAACTTTACAAATTGAGTGCAAAGTGTTACATACTTGACGACAGATATTCGGTGTTACTTTATACCTTCTTTACTTTTGTTTACTGTTTTGTGATAAGTTCTGATTCAGAATTTTGTTTAATTACCATAATCCTCCCATCATGGCGAAAAAATGAAATTGATAATGTGTCTGTTGTACATAATATTACCAGATTATTACACAACAAGAATTTAGGGTGATTTTTTTTTTTTTTTTTACAGTACAGTTACACTTGCTTGAGAACATGTCCCCAATACTACATCATAAACTTTATTCAACAATCTCAGTTACTGTGACTGGGCGCACCCTTTAGGCACTACCCAAGGGGAGGGTTGATGGGGGATTTTGCCCCCCAACACCCCCTGGGAAACATTGTCTTCACCTTGGTATGCACAGCAAGATAGCTAAAACTTGGGAGCGCCGAGTGGACTATGAGTGGGGCTTTCTGCGGTATATTTCCTTTATTTGTGGCTTTACTGTTGGTGTCTGTATTTACTTGTTTCAATTAAATCCGACAAAAATGTGATAAAACCTGCCTCGAGTGATCATTGAGACCTATATTTGATGGAAAGTAAAGGCCACAAAAGTATTTCACAAAGTGTGATCAGAAAAAGTAGAGCTTGTAGATGTTCCAGGTGGTTTATTGTCAAATAACAAACAAGAGCATATTCTGCAAAATATATATCATGAAGGTTTGTTTGTCTTGCCAAAGTGGAAGGCAAACACACACATATAGGCTGTGCTGAGTGGATAAGTGGGGGAAATATATTTAAGAATAGAAGTCTGTATGTATTTTCAAGAAACCCTGATATTTAATCTCCTTATCATTAATGCTATCCATGCTACACTGATTAGATTTTTTAAAAGATTATAGCTTTTATGGCTGATGACAAATTAGCTAAATTTCTAAATCATGTAGTAAGAAAAAAAAAAAATATATATATATATAAGCCCATGCAAAAAATTACCTTTTTCATAACTAAATATAATG
>NC_061822.1:30468269-30470769 GCF_019202785.1 Penaeus chinensis
GTACAGAGCCCCTTTTGATGATTTTACATGTGTCTCTTAGTTACGTAGAATACTGATATGCAGTAATGCTATATTAAAACAATTTTCAGTAACTGTTCCAAAGCCCTAAGAAAGAACTATTGGTGAAGTTTAGAACTTTCTGTGAACACCAGGATGAGATTTTTTTTATAGAATAATTTCAGCATAAACTAATCTAATCAGGACTTTACTTGTTTCCTCTAGCATGCACGCATATCTGAGAACAGCCATTGCTGTATTTTGTGTAACAAGTTATTTCTAGAGATCTATGCTTTTTTCTTTTTCAAAAATATTGTTTCATATAATTTTTACAGACTGGTGTAAGGGCAGGAAACCACCATGGAGAAGTTTGCCGTTGACCTTGATAAAGTGTTGGATGACTTCGAGTTAGATGAAGGTCTGTGAATCCTGGCTTTTCTGGTTGAGTCTAGGCCTAAATGTAAAGTCATTATGCCCTGGCAACCTAGCATTACATCTCATTCCATGAAATACTATAAAAAAAAATGCCAAATGCACAGGCATTTATGGTGTGTTGTATCAGTTATAGATGGCAATATTTGTCACTACTGCCTCTATGTTTGGCCATTCGGATAATTTTGATAGTGGTTTCCTCTTTGTTTCACGACACTAAACGCGTTATTGACTGCCATGGTGCCAGAGCATGTTGATTTCACATTCAAAATCAAGTGCAGTATTTATAGGGTAATTTATTATTTATTTATTTTTTTCCTAATAGATATTAGATAATTTTTTTTTGTTTTTTGGCTGCACAGTTGTTTTTAATCATTCTTCTGGTAGTGTGCTTCAGTGTTTGAAGATTAATTTTTTTATTGTTGTTTTCTTTCTGATCCATATATCCATTTACTACCTTCACAACCCAAGTGCATGTGTATTGTACATTATAGTCTGTTCCAAAGACTAGCACAAAATTTAAGTAAAAGATAATTAGGGACAAAACTCATGCAGAATTTTGAGTATTGTAACCAAAGTCCTGTTTAGTCCGTTGGATCTGGATGCCTCGCTGGCCCAAAATTCAGGCATTAAGCTTGTTTGAGTGATGATTGTAACAAGTTTGTAGTTTATAGGCCTAATTCATGTAAACACACATGTAGTGTTAAGGCTCCTTGCCTCCCCTTTACAATGTTATTATTATTATCTCTTTTTCTGCAAAGTGTTTTTTTGCTTTTTTCCATTTACCATATATTTGTCATGATATCTGTCTCAAGATAGTAATAGATTGTTTTCCTTGCACAGACTGCATATCATCTCTCTAGGTAATTTATAACAACAGGAATAAGTAATAGGATTCTGAGCATGGAAAATGTGCCAACCATAGCTCATGAATGGACCTTCTATACTCATTTACTAATGAAAATAATGCAAGAGCCCCTTCTTAAGTCCAATCATCCTCCAAGAGCTTTGTGTATTTGTGGTGAGTCATTCTTGTCACCTCAGTCTTCAGCCTAATTTTTCTTGACAGTATGTTCCTGTCAACCCTGCTGTCGGTTAGATTTTTACCATGACGGCACATTTCCATTACCTAGCCCTCAGCCAAATTTTTTTTGTGACGTGATTTTTGTGTCACCCAGATCCAAGGGATTAAGTTGTTTTATTGTATTATTATTGGATGGCAAATATGAATCCAACCCCCAATGCTTCCAAGCATTGCTGCCCCAGAACTAATATTTTTTTTTGTACTTGAATAAATTGGTTGAGCTGTAGTCAGAATTAATTTTTGTTTTCTTTACCAATTTTATGTACTTATGATTTGATTTGGTTCATCATCATCATCATCATCATCATCATCATCATCATCATCATCATCTATATTTTTTAGAGAGTTGGTAACCTACTGCCAGATTGCAACACTGCTATAGGAAGTCATCTGTAAAATTTAATTTAATTTTTATTTGTGATATCTTTTTATTCCTGGATTTTATAGAAATGGCCATTATTATTTAAGTTGAACATGTATTTAGTCCTTTTTTTTCTACGATGTACAAACAATGATTGATATTCATATGAATAAATAGTTGTAGTGCCTCTTGCTGGCTGTTTCTAATGCAGAGTATCTTTATATCTAGTTTATAAGAAAATGTGATTACTCAACAAATGCTCTGCCTTTGTAGGAAGTACTTTGTTTTAATTTTGGTTTCTTCTAAATTTTTTGACAACATATCTAAGACTATATATGTGTAGGTTTTGGTGATATTATATAAGAGTCCTTATCCTGTATAGTTTTAATGCATTATGATAGATCAGAAGATCTTAAGTAGGTAATTTATACTAAAAATAAATATGATTTATCTTTTCAGATGAAAGTGTTTCTGTTGGCCAGTATGATAAACTTCAACTTGAATTTCAACCTGATGGAGGTGGCGCTTTACCCCTAGCATCCACACGTCACAATGTAGGACTAGGGGCATTTGGTGGCTGGAGTGAGCCGCTGCAGCCACAGGCGGCAGGTCCCAGACCTGGAGAG
>NC_061822.1:30475769-30478269 GCF_019202785.1 Penaeus chinensis
TAAAATAATTTAAAATATTTTAAAAAATCAAGGGAAAGGGTAAACAGGCGAGACAGGTAGTACTCGTAACTAGCTCATTCGTGACTTAGTACAAGTGTAGCCATCAATGTGTAAAAACAATTGATAAAGTAAACACAGTGGGCATGGCATGTACGTACATGCAATGCCCATCAGATTAGTGTTAATATCATTAGAAAAATAAAATCCTGAAAATTCAAGGGAGGGGAAAATTAGGTGAGGGCGTGTAGACTACTAATTGACTCCTTGGTGGCTGAGCACTTCTGGGGTCATCTATGGTAGATACATTTTACAAAACAATACTGCAGTGAATGTCACATTTTCACAGCAGTATTGAGTTAAATATCATCCTGATGAGCTAAGCATTCTTACTTTCATGTGTTCCATTGCATAGTATCATAATTATGATTGTCAAAGATAAAAGACACAAAAATACTCAGGAATTATTTTTAGTTTACACATTTTTAGTAACATGTAATTGATATCTATATTTGTATCTATTTTGGCCTGTCTTATACTCCTGTGATTGGATTTTTTTCAAGGATTCTTGATTTTTTTTTATGGGGTAGCTTTTTAACCGATTGGCACTAGGTACATGTACTGTCCTCTGTAGTTTTGTTTTGTCATGTTTGGTTACACTTCAGAGGCTTCACAAGTGCTTAGTCACCAGAGAGTCTGTTACTGGGCCTATCTGACCAAACCTCTGTTACTGTCATTATCTTTATTAACATTATTATTGTTATTATTAACAATAATTGTTAATTATCCTTTAATGATTATTCTTGCTGTTGCTTCCAGAACACACTATTGGCATTTAGTCCAATACTTATCCTAAAAAAAAAAAAAAAAAAAAAATTATCATTAGTCCTTGATATCCACTGGAAATGCCAAATTCACTGGATATAAAAATCCATGAAGAAATGAGAAACAAGGGAAGAATGGGCAAAACTCAACTGTTTTAGTGACTGTATGCATTTTTCCCAGATATAAAGGACAAAGCTTCTTTTAAGAAGAAAAAGGTATTATGGAAGAAGTTGCTATATATATGTATACAGTTTCACCTTTTCATTGTATCCATACAGTACATGTAGATAGATAGATTGATTGATAGATCTTTGATAAATTGATATTTCATTGTTGCATTACTAGATGTAGACTAATTATAAAATATGTCTTTGATCAGTTTACTGGATGTAGATGTAGTAATATTTTTCCTTAATGTAAATTACTTTATTTGATTTTTTTTTTATCAGGAACCTTGGTGACAGCAGTGTATGATGATGACAGTGGATCTGGTAGGGAGGACGATGGCAACAATGATGATGGTGGTGCATCTGGAGGAGCTAGTGCATCTGGCGCTGTTGGGGCCTCGGGTCATGGTGGGGGGATGGTTGTGGGTCACTACGCCCCCTTCTGGATCCCTGATGAAGATGCTCCCTACTGCCAGGAGTGTGGTCAGAAGTTCACAGTCATACGGCGACGCCATCATTGCAGGGCTTGTGGACGTGTCTTGTGTGCGCAGTGTTGTCATGATAAGGCACCTTTGCCGTACATGGAATACAAGGAAGCTCGAGTTTGCGGGTCTTGCCTGCAATTGATACAAGCTGGTAAGTTGATCTGTGGATGCTGATATCACAAGGCTGATATCAGAAATCAGTGCTATAATATCTTTGAAATATAAATACTTTATGATCTGCTTAGTCTAATGGTCTGCTCAGTGCAGTGATGTATGCCTCTGAAATACCCCACTATATTAGTTTAATCCATTGCTAAGGCTTTTTTTTCTGATAGTGTTGCACACACTCCCTGATGATTAATATGATAGGAGATGATTGATCCTTTATAAGCATTTTGATTTTTTATTCATTGTCATTAGGGCTAGAAGATGAACCTGGTGCTGCTGCAAGATCATCACGGCAGTCTTCAGACAGTCATCGACGACCTCCAGATCCTAATAATCCTATGGAGTACTGCTCTCGGGTGCCCCCACCGCAGCAGGTCGCATCCACCTCTGTTGTGCCTCCGCCCACAGTCATGGTACCTGTGGGTGTGCTGAAGCGTGAGGGTGAGTACAGACTAGGTATTGCAGGTCCTTTGCATGCCTATTTAAGCATTATGGCATAATCTCACTAATTGCTTCTTTGGTTGTGAATTGTTAATAAAAAAATTTGATCTTGAAAACATTTTTTGGGAACCTTGAAGTATAGTTTTTTTTATTGCCTGTTCTCTACCATGTGTTCCCCTTTTATAATTGCTCCTCTTTACCTCATCCTTGCTTACAAACACCTACTCCTTATCATCTTCCTCCTCCTCCTCCCTCATCCTCTTTCTTATTTTCTTCCTCTTCCTCCTGTTATTATTCCTCCTCTTCCTCTTCCTCTTCCTCTTCCCTCCTGCTCCTTGCATCTTCTCCTTCTCTTAGTTCTGTTCATCCTTTGTCTCATTTCCTTTTCTTTCTGATTTTTTTCTCCCTTATCTCTTT
>NC_061822.1:30480769-30483269 GCF_019202785.1 Penaeus chinensis
GTAAAAATATTAAATATGAAAATGGTATTGTTTGACAGTGCCTATATTTAGAATGTAAATGCTGTTAAATATTTTGTAAAAATTGCAGTGTCAGACATGTATATGGAGTTTGATTAATTCTTGTAATTTGAATCATTGGTTGGGTGCATAGTAAGAATTTTGAAGAAAAAAAAATCCATATCAATTTGAATTTAAGATAATTGTAAATGACTACTACAGTTTAGGTTTACAACAGTATTGTCAATAACAATGCAACCTTCATGAGAATGTGTCAGCAATTACATAAATTTCTTTGGAAAATTTTATAATTTTTATTTCCATTGTTGTATCTCATGATGAGAAGAGAAGAGCAGTAAAAAGAAAAAGATAAGACATAACTTTTCTTGGGAAGAAATTGAAAGTGGTTTTATTTGCTTACTGGAGTTTTTGATTAGTTTCATTACATTTTTACAAAGGTTCATTAATTAACAAGTAGTTGGTTATTACATAATTGTTTTATAAACATTTAGAACACAATCAGTACATACTTAATTCCATGAGATAAGTTCAGTGTTACTGGTATCTTGAGCTGAGAACAGATATGAGCCAAATTGTCATTTACCTGGAGTATATTACTTCAAACAGATCACCCAACTTCTCTCCTATCTATACTCAGGGTCTCAGCTTATAACAGTACAACAAACTTCACAAAGTTGTTAAAGAGTCCTTGGGAGTATGCACTATATTATGCACATTTGTTTTGTTGCTATGAAATCCAAATGTTCATGTTAGAAAATTGTGGGAAATATCCAAAGCTCTTGTAATGAATAATGGAGAGACTAGTGAATACATATTTAAAAAAAACAAATGTAAAGGACACAAATGGTGCACTGAGAAACCTGAACCAGTGGGTTGTAGTATTTATTTTATTGTTACCTGTGTCAGATATTGGATGTATTCTGTTATTGCTTTAGGCAGTAAGGGCAGGAGTTATTTATATCACATATGGAAGTGTCAGCCATTTTGGAAACACCTGTTTTTCTGTGTGTTATACTTTCTTTTCATCACATTTTAAGTAACTCACAAGATAAACATATGTGGTATACATAGTGTTTGAGTGGATGTGAGTATTGGTTTGTATGTTTGAATAAGATCAAAGAAATCTGGAAATGTAATATTTTCTTACTGGATGCAGAATATTCAGAGTATTTTTGACTGTATGCAGCAGTACATCAGGTATTCTCAATTGAGTAACTATGAGTGATTATTAGTATTACTATTATTATTATCATTATTATTATATGTTTCTCATTACCCTTTATATGTAGCATCACTTTCTCAGCAAATTTGCTATCCATTCTTAAACCTTTTAGAACTAGGAGAGATTTTATCTAGTATGGGAACCTTAGCCATTCTTTGATATGTAATGCAGTCATATTGTTCAGTTTTAGTATGTGTATGGGAGGGTAGGGGTGTATGTGTGTGTGTGGGTGGTTTTATTTCATTAAAAGACATATTCTCTGCCTGTTTTGTATAGCCCAGTAGAGTTGTTTTTAAAAAATCAAATATATTTATGGTAGAGGTTTCTGCATTTACAAGTGGTTTTGAAATAAAGCTTAGCTTTAAAATAGCTTTATGTATAAGGGTTGCATTGCAAACTTGTTCACTTACAAAGATGTTTACACTAAGAGTGGTGTCAGATAGTGTATTTGTTGATAATATAACTTAAGGCATTTCACTTTCGAAAGTCAAAATATATGTACATATATTTATGTACAAAATATATGCATACATACATTTACTTAAATATACATAAAATCAACTATAGTATGTTATGATATAACATAATTTGGGTATTTGGGAGGGGGCAGGAGAATTATACTGATAGATGTGAAAATTATATAATAAATATTTAAAGATAGATGAGATGCTTGACTGTTATTTTGCTTTGGGAATTAAGAAAGAATCTTTTTGTATATATAATGAGGAGTCTGCAGGTCTTCAGACAGATGCATGTTAGCCTGTACATAAAAATAATATAGAGAAAATATTAATTGTAGAAATAGTGAAAGTTTGAAGCATGGAGGTATGTAATTTAGATAATCTTAGAATATTTTGAACATGATATATAATGTTCAAGTTTCATTAAAAAAAAAAAAAATTGTGTAAAAATATATTTCGGACACACACAGGAACACTCTCTGTCAATAAATATATATATATACATATATATATATATATATATTATGTGTATATATATACATATATATATTATATATATACACATATGTGTGTGTGTGTGTGTGTGTGTGTGTGTGTGTGTGTGTGTGTGTGTGTGTGTGTGTGTGTGTGTGTGTGTGTGTGTGTGTGTGTGTATATGTATGTATATGTATATGTATATATAATATAATATATATTATATATATATACGTATGTATATTTATATATGTATCTATATATATAAAAAATATGAAAAAATACATATATATTTGATATATATTTGTAAACATATACATATACA
>NC_061822.1:30498269-30503269 GCF_019202785.1 Penaeus chinensis
AGAGAGTTATTTTCTGTGTTCTTGCTGCCTTTTAGTTATGGCTAGTTTATCAAAAGTTATTGTTTTCATAGGTAAAATAGTGATGGGATTAATTGATATTCATTATTTTTGCAGAGTATGTCTTTGAAGATAACCCAGATAGCAGCAAGTTGGAGGAGCAGATGAGGGGAGATGGACCACCAGTAGTCTTTGCTGTTCACAAGAATCTTACAGTCCTTGTCAAGATGGTAAAACGTAAGTGTTGTGTCTCTGGCATTTGTTGCAGGAGGAAATGTCAAGGAGGAATTCTTGTAAATTCTATGACTTTTTCTTTCTTTTTTCTGTTTAGTTTTACTTGTATATGGTGCTTTAGTGTGTTAAAGTTACTACTTCACATCATTGACAAATCTTTGAATATGCTGATTGAGTTTTTAGAGTGAATGAACCTAAGACAATCATTTAAACCCAAATTTATGTTTGCAGTTGAGTGTTGTGTAGGGGTGGAGGTCTGGAACATTGCCACCCGGGGTCTGTGTACGGTGGGCCAGGAGGAGATGGTTGTGCTTCTGGAAGTGGCTCCTGGAGAGGCTCACCCCCCAAGGGACATCTTTGCCTTCTTCCACACTGTCTATCAGCAGGCTAATCAAGGTAATCATATTTGTCTTGTTATTAGATTCCTTTGTGATTTGTCAGGATGTTTTGTTACTAAGGTGCACAATGTTTTATCATTAAAATGCAGATATCATATTGCTGTGATGTTTGTTTTATGAAGTAATTGATTAGAATGTTTGTAGTTGTTCATTTGATCTCTCAAAGACTACATACCATGCAAGTGTGTATGCCATTGATAATAATATGTTAGATAATTTCTCAGAGAAAATACATGGGGTTTTAAAAAAAAGAAAAAAAAAAAATAGGCATATTTCATTGCACAATAGTGATAGATTTGTTGCAAGAAAGTTCATTTTTTCCTTTTTCCAGGGAACTTGGTAACTGAACTAGGACATACCATCTTTACTGAACCAGAAGGATTTTTAGGGTCTCGGGAACATGGTGGTTTCCTGTACATACGGCCCACATTCCAGTGCCTGCGCAACCTAGTGTTGCCACCTTCTCCATATATATTTGCCGTCCTTATTCAGAAGTGGGAGACACCTTGGGCTAAAGTGAGTAGAAAAAGGAATATGTACATATTTATTCTTTATATAAAGTGGGGAGGGGGGGATTAAGAGGAATTAAAACCACTCTGAATCTTTAGTTAATTTTGCCTATTGAAGAAGACTTGTTTTTGATTGTATTATAAAAGTAAAAAGTTATTTATGTATAAATAAATATCTTAGATTTCTACACGCAGGAACACATGCACCAAAATTCTTTTTCTTCTTTATAGAGTGATTGCACTTGATATTTGATAGTTTTCAATTTATTTTGGGTTTTCATATTGCATTCTTTTCCAGGTTTTCCCACTGCGTTTGATGCTGCGTATGGGAGCTGAATTTCGATACTATCCTTGTCCTCTTGTGTCAACTCGCAACAGAAAGCCAGTCTTTTGTGAGATTGGACACACAATTATGAATTTATTAGTTGTAAGTTTATGACCTGAAGACATTGGGTCTCATCACAAGGGTATCATTTTGGGAAGCACTAAAAGTGACATTTGCACTGATGATTTGAAATTCACTTTAAGAAAAGATTTATTTACATCTCATATTTTGAGGAAAAATTTTGATGAAGGTTTGTAGTTAAGATCGATTTTGCATTAATTTTTCAAGAGAAAAGGACATTGCTCTTTGAGTTTTAGGTGTTACTCTTAGTCCATGTTAATATAATTCCTTCTTCTTCTTTCAGGATTTCAGAAATTATGCCTACACAGTTCCTGCAATTGAAGGTTTTGTTATCCATATGGAAGACAAGAAGACCAGCCTGCTCTTTCCAAAGAATAGATATGAACAGGTAATGGATGTGGTTATACTTTGTGGATTATTATTGTCGATATTATTTTTCATTTACATGCTTACATATGCATAATTTTTTTCCATATTTATACACTTGTCACTCCATTTATTTATCTCATCCCATTCCAGTTTGCTTTCCATCTGAAGTCTTATTTATGAGCCTCCTCCTGTCCTTCACTAATTTGCTCTTACACAATTTTTATTTCCCTCACTACATCTCATAAAAAAGTTAGCATTCTCTCCCTTTTGTCTTCTCCTCTACTTCCCTATCATTCTTCTTTCACTCAAAATGTACACACTTTTTCACACTGACATTCACTTCATTATTTATCACTTATTCCCCTCTTTGTCTTGTTTTCTGTTAAACTGTTTCTGTGATTGATGTCTTTCCCCATAGTAGGCTATTAATGGAAACCTTGTCTCTTCTAAGGTGGCCAAAGCTTTAAGTAACAGCAATGACCATGTTCTTGCTCTGGGGGCTAACTTCAGTCCACAAGCAGACTCGCATTTAGTCACTATAGAAAATGATGACGGACACTATTCCACTCAAGCCATCAATATACATAACCGACCACGTAAAGGTTTGTTTGCTGTTCATGTGTTTTAGAATATGCTAACTATTCTAGTATGATAAGAAATCTCTAACCATAAATCATTATCTGTCTCAGCCAACGAGTTGTATGCATTATAAAGGAAGATTGCAGCTGATTCTTTTTGTCTTAGTTATTCACCAAACTCTCAACTAGGAAAATCTACATTACTTCCTTATTCATAACATAAAGTATTTCCACCAGAAGAAACTGATGCTAGAATTCCTGTGAAGTAATATGTGTTGATTTGATAGCAAAGAGTATTATTACAATTCTTCAGTTTTGTAGTAAGTGTTACTATGATCTCCAATCACATTTAATATGACAAACTTTGCATAGTTAGAGTACCATTTCAAAACTAAAATGATTGAATTTATCTCATTATGTATTATACAGGGTAATTAGTGAGAATTTATGTCATTACTTCAATTTCACATAAAATTTTAACTATTTTTTATCCATTGTCACCATTTTTGAGATGAGACTGTCATTGAAGTATTTTGGAAGGAGATCTATTGACAAGAAACATCTTCTCTTGTATATACCTTGTAAATTAGAACTTCTTGGCTTTATTAAATGGAATAGACCTCTCCATGATGATCAGGATGTAAATATCTTAGCACACAGAAAGCAATGGTGGGGTGTAATAGTGTCCAGGAGTAATATTCAATTCAGACATGAGAGCCTCATACAAAACATATTTTAGAGTGAGAGGCTTAAGTGCAAATTTTTGGTAGAATAGTTGATGGTTCGCAAATACTTGTAGGAAAGTTTTATTGGAAAAACATTACAGTTGATTGAGAAAGTGTGTAACATATAATTAACCCCTTGGTGGGGTGAAGAAAACTAAAAAAAAAACTCTACACTCTGGCGATCAATGGCAACGCGCCGACTATGAGCGCGGGAGTTCGGTACATCGAGCCGAATCACCGCCTCGTAGTGCTTTGGTGCGCCGCCGCGGCGTACAGCCGCATGCCACATTTCGAGCGGTTTGTTTTGACGTCTATAGACATGACCCGTCGTGGAAGGGGTTAAAGCATTTTTGTATAACAAAGGCAGCAGTTGTGAGAGAAGGAAAAGTGATTGTATGAATATTCAGAGAACTGTTCAACATGACAACATAAAACTCAAAAGTGATTCATTATAATTTATTTTTATTAATACCATTATTTTTTTTATTTCAGTGACTGGAGCAAGCTTCATTGTGTTTAATGGAGCACTGAAGACCACGTCTGGTCTGTCTGCCAAGTCGTCCATTGTAGAAGATGGTCTGATGGTTCAGGTACTTTCATTTTGATTTTTTCTGTTTTACTGGATCAGCTTTTCAAACAATATAATAAGTACCTTTGTGACCTTCCATTTCACTTTAGAACAATTCTCTCTACAGATACCAGCTGATATGATGACAAAGCTGCGTGAAGCTTTGCGTAATATGAAGAATTTCGATATCCCATGTGGCCCCATCTCGACCAGTATGCCAGATGAGGTTGTGTCCATTGAATGGACTAGTGACGACAAAAACTTCAATGTTGGGTTAGTTTTTTGTTAATATTTTTAGAGTTTGATTTAATTTTCAAGATATAAATTATACTTTTCTTGGATTAGGGTGAATGGTGATATAAATTTACTAGAATATTGGTCTGTATCTGTATAGTTCTCCTCTACCTGTTCTCCTCCTTGAATATGCTAAATTACATGCACTACTTACATCATTAAGATTACCAGTCCACATTATGGAGTAGTAAAAGCAATAACATCTTAATGACTGTTTTCCCTTTTTTTTTTATTTGACTTTCCTTCTGAATGATATATTTTTAAAAGTTAATATCATGTCCTCATATAGATATTTTCACAAGGATTAAGTGTATCTATTTTTTTTTTTTTTTTTTTTTTTTTTCAAGAAGTAAAGGAATTGTTAATCCCCTCTACAGCATCAAGAGCCCAGTGGATGAGAAACAGATGGACGGCATCCCTTCTGTTAAGATTCATTCGGGCACAGACTATGTTAGTAATGCTCACTTGATAAGATGGACAGAAGTTTTTATCATGCAGGTAAGACCCATCTTTTCTCATGCCATAGATTTGTGTGATTGATTTATATTTCAGACACATACATGTAACTATTAAAGCTTTGTTATTATCTTATTTTAAAGTATTGGCAATATAATTACAGGGTGAAACCAACAACAGTAGTGATGTTAATTTGAGTCGTCTCTCAGAAGTCTTAGCAAGAGCCTTTTGTGTGGCATTAACACCACACCTGTCAGACTTGTATTTAAATGGACACTCGCGTCTTGGACTACGGGCCACAGTCCATCAAGACAATGTAAGTATTTTGTTTTAGCAGATCTACTATGTGTTGTACTGATGTCTTGTACTCATGGGTATTTTTTAATGGTCTGTGACTCCTGTCCATCTTGTTATAAGGTTTTGGATTGATAGAGATCCAGGAAATCAAGTATAAAGAAGAACTTAT
>NC_061822.1:30510769-30515769 GCF_019202785.1 Penaeus chinensis
GAAGTCTCTTTGATGGCTTGGCCAGTATTCCTATGATTAAAATTATTTACAGTGAAAACAAGTGAAAATGAGAGCGAAATTATGAGAGTCATGCATTCTTTTTTTCCCAAATATGGTTAAACCAAACAAATTACTTATACAGTAAAACCAAAGTTGAAGTTTATTTTGACTAAACATCTACAATTATCACTGAACATTTGACACTGATGTGCAGAACCAAGAATTAACCATCATATTTCAGAACACTAAGTAGACTAAAGGTTACACAAAGACATGGAATATAACAGAGCACAGGACTTGTATCCTGTGGGAGGAGCAACGACCCTGACCCTGACCCTGACAAGAAAAAGCCTGTTCCACTTTCGTCCTCCCCTTCACCCCGCGAAGGAATATTTCATCTGGCGTCGGTCGCCGACTTACAACTGTGGTGTGGGAGGATACATGCAGGCAAGTGCACGATAACCACCCACAGGTGAGGCATGTTTTTCTTGTCCCATTTTCGTATTTGCAGTGAACCTTGCGACGTTATTTTAGTATATATATATATATATATATATATATATATATATATATATATATATATATATATATATGTGTGTGTGTATATATATATATATATAAATATATATATATATATATGTATATATATATAATCCTGATCCAACCAGTTTAGGTCAAGGTCTCTGGCAGGCGGAGAGTTCAGAGGATCAACTTTAAGTGTTGATTCAGTAACGTCTTTTCAGCCTAAAGGAGGCATAACGAATACCTCCGGTGTAAAAAGAAAACAGTGATATAAAATTATATTCTTACAGAACCCTGACGTGTACAGCAAATAGATCCGCTGAAGATAAACAAATTACGACCCGAAGGAACTTTGTAAAGGTAAAAAGTAGTCCGCACACTGATTCGGGTGAAGGGCCGAAGAAGGCCTCGAGATAATCGTCGGAATTCAGCCCGAGGGACAGAAGTTGTTGGACGAAGGGAGAGTTAGTTGGACCATTTGAAGACGAGAGGGAGCGTGACGAGCGGGTCGGCGGATCGAGGGTTCTTCATCCACAGCGTCCACGTCTTCTCCTCCAAGTCGAACACACCTGCGAGAATGTTAAAAGCAAGTTAGAACAAACCCTGATATATTGTGGTCGTTTTAGTGGCTTAGTGCTGTTTAATGTAGTGTAATCCACAAATATCATTTAATAACATTTTCTTCTCCTCCTTTTGCGAGATGATATGGTCTTTACACCTTATATTTCTGAAACCAATATTTATACTTATTAACGTTACAAATACCATCTGTAACAAAGCTATTAGAAGGCTGCTACGATCAGAAACTCTATCAAAGACGTTCGGACTTCAGACATGAAGCTACCCTTCTCAAATCTTACTGAACTGAAGCTTAACATACCGAGCGTGATGGTCTTAACGAAGTCAGGATCCCCGCCCTCCCTGAAGAATGGATAGGTGGCGTCCTCGGTGTCGGAGAGCAGGGCCAGCAAAGCGGCGCGTGTTGTGGGCGGGCAGCAGCTATGGGCGCGGGTGTGTCGGTGGTTGCTACTCTCCATACAAAGCCCCTCGTCTTCGGGCACCTCCAGGCGAAGATACCTGACGGAGGGACAGGGGAGTTTAGGGTTCGAAATGAATGTCCAGATAGGTGTATGCTAATAATTCGCATCCAGAGAGAGAGAGAGTGAGAGTGAGAGCGAGAGCGAGAGCGAGAGCGAGAGCGAGAGAGGAGGGAAGAAAAGATGCTTACTTGTTCGTATGTAGCAGATGCTCCCCTGGGCTTATGGTGAGGATAGACATGGGGCTCTCGTCACCTTCTTCTGCAGGTCCCACTTCGGCGTTATGGAACAGGTGGTCACCTTCTTGCCTCGTGAAACTCATGTTGACACTGAAGCCATCGGCAGAACCCGTTCCTCGGTCACGCAGGATTTGCTGAGCTTGCATCATCGTCTCGGCAGCCAGGAGAGCTCGACACAAGAAATGGCGGGCTGGTGGGCAAAGGAGTTATTGCAGGCGGGGAAAGTGAATAGACATCAATGTATCAACTACTATTGTGTTAAAAAATACAGATCTATAACCACGACATCTTGTAAAACACCTTGGAAAAAAACAACGAAATTCAACTCACGTGTTTTTCCCGCCAAAACCTTCTTGGGGCTGATGACGTTAATGGAATAAACGAGACCGTGATGATTGTATCCCATGCAGAAGCCCGGGAGATGCCCTGCGTAACACAGTGCTGTGAAGCCCTCCGTCTTCGTACCGTTCTTGCCCTGCGGTTCTTCCTCATGGATGTGGGCGCTCACCAAGTAGGCGTGGTTTAGGGTCTCCGGGAGGGCGTCTTCCGTGTGGCCGAGAAGAACCTGCGGAGGAAGACGGGTTGGTAGAATGCGATGGTTAGTTACTGCAACTCGTTATCGACTGATTTGCTTTCAACTTTTAATTGAAGTAAATATTGATATAGGTAATGTGGTATGCAAATTCACCTATATTTGTATTTGTCTTCACGACATAAGTTTGAGACAGACATATCCATACCTAGTGCCCGAAGTAAATAAAATAGATTCCAATAGATAGAAGCTAACCTTTAATGCAGCAACCTTGGGTAAGTTAATCAATCCATGACTTCACATGTGCTAAACTGTGTAGTGTATCAACAAAATTGCGATCCACATCCTACGCTGACATTAATGCACAAAACCCTAAAATAAGTAATTCTAATAACACAAAAGGTAAGCTACTCATACCTATCATGATAATATCTCTTATCACTATGCAAAACAGAAGAAAAAAATACATTTCTTAAAACATCTAATGACAGTTTCAACTTTTGATTTCAATATGAAAAGTAATGAGGATATATCTGACATTAGAGAAGCGAGTCGCGAAGCATGCTACTTCTCACGTAAAACCTCAAATTTTCCTCTACTGCGTATAACTCTTCATGGTCATCAAAATCGCCAATGTAACCATTACCATTGCCATCACTATCATCACTACCATTATTTTACTCGTTTTTCTCATCATTGTTTTTTACCCTTGCCATCAGTATCGTGATCATTATTATCAGGACTTTAATATAAACTAATTTAATGTAAACTGCTGATGCTTCTGTACGTAGGTATGAAGCGCCACGTAAGCTTTACGTAAAATGATATAAGGGCCGAGAAGACTAATAGATTCCGCTTAATCATATAACACTATTCAAGCCGCCTAAGGAAGGATCAGACTCTCTGTTACCCGATAAACCTCAGCCGGGAACCTCTGATCCATTCGCACTATCACATTTCCATCAATGCTTCCCAAACAACTCATTAAAACCTGAGATCATTGTTCAAAGTTCGTATCATGCTTCGAAATAATGCAAGTATACAATGGTGCCAATAAGTGTGACTCATGTGGTCTCACACAAGGCGGAGTTGACCCGCGCTCGTTCCCACCTCGTGAGAACTTTGCGGTCTTCGGCTAAAGGCATATAATTGCATAACACTTCTTTCCCTGTTTGGGAATGGGATGAGCACTGTTCCTGGGGCGAAGAAAGTGCGTTTGTTCGCTGTCTGTCTGTATCTAAGGTATTATATATATATATATTTCTATATCCGTTGAGTCACACTTAGACTTCCAAAGGACTTCCAGAGAACTTTAAAATCAAATGAATAAGGTCCCAGAGATTACATAAGGAATATGACTTGAATTTTGCCACATTCTGATACACTATTAGTAATCAGGGTTGTGGCCTCTACGTACGGGTAGCTCTTATAAGCCAAACCCGTTCCAGTCGCAAATTGGAACCATCTCTTAAAAAAGGACAGTGTTTCGAGGCTCGAGTCCCACCTGACCCTCATTGTTGGAGCAGATGGAGGAGCAGCCGTTGGTGCCGGAGGAGCGCGTCTGGCCTGAATGCATGGGGACGATCTGGTCCATGTGCAGGAGCATCAGCTGTGGAGGACAACAGGTCTGGTTTTATTTTACAAAATAATAGTAGTAGTAGCAAAAAAAAAAAAAAAAAAAAAAAAAAAAAAAAAAGGGAATATAAAAAAATCATGAGACAGGAATTTAACACCAACATCGATGGATGAAACATGCAGTGTTATATGTTTGACGCTCATCAATTAAATGCCGATTGTAAAATTATTACTCACAAAGTTGGAACCGTCATTATTGTTCGCTGATCTAGAAAACACTTTAATGATCATAAATAACCGATAACAAATCAAATTTACAATGCCCGCTGAATCGAGGGGTTCGTGGCCATGAACATCCTTCATGAATCCTGTCTCGAGACCGTAAAAGCAGAACGATAGACTGAGAAACAACTTACGTGATGGAAAGGAACCTTGGCGCCGTCAGCCGTGCCCTGGATCTCCCTCACATACTGCGGGTAATTCTCCTGCAGGACGGCGAGGGTTTGGTCGTAGGCTGCCTTGCCTTCAGCTGTCTCATACGCCGGCAGGAGGCTGTCGTGTAGTTCCTTGAAGGATGCTAGGAAGTCCTCGATGATGCCGCGGAAGGTGCGACCCTGAGGGAGTACAGAGTGGGAGTTCTTGCTTAGGAGGGCTTCAGAGGCAAAGGTGCAAGGAGAAATTTGTAATTAATTAGGAAGATATTAGTCTTGTTGGTTATTTATGTATTGCCTATTCTTTTTACCAATCCAGTGGGAATTTTACAATCGTTATGTTATTAACAACAGTAACTATTACGTTGTTCAGCTCAGTGACTATACTTGTAGAAGTAAAGGTTTGACTAAGAGGAAAATTCCAAAATTCCCATTTGTTCAAAATGTGACTTAAAGAGTACGAAAAGGACTTTCGGAGATATTGTACAGATCATTCATTCTGATGGCTTCGCTTTGATATTTTCAATTTTTCATAGCAACCAACACGCATATATATATATATATATATATATATATGTTTATATATATACATATATATATGTATATATATACACATATATAGATGTATATATACATATATGTACAAATGAATAAATATATGTAT
>NC_061822.1:30525769-30550769 GCF_019202785.1 Penaeus chinensis
TGAGACATGTTTTGTGATAGATGTATGGTAATTGTGATGATCATGATGATGAATTAAAGTTCACACACACACACACACACGCGCGCGCGCGCACACACACACACACACACACACACACACTCACACACAGGGGCGTCACTTCATGTCATGAGTTGGGGGGGTGACGGGTAAATTGGCCCTGAAAAAATAATTTTTGCCCTGCAAATCACGAAAAAGAAAATGCTCACTAGCTCTTTATAAGTAGCCTGTTATAAATGTTATAAATCAAGTATGTTATAAATCAAGTATCATCAACAATAAGTTTCATATAGTTATTTATATATCTTGAATACTTATCGGCTATTGAGGCAGATTCCGTAAGAGAAAATTTGCCCTGCAAACTAGATTTTGCCCTGCAAAAAGAGGCTCTTTTAAGAGTTGGGGATGAACCACCCCCCCATACCCCCCCTTAAGTGACGCCCCTGCATACACACACACACACACACACACACACACACACACACACACATACACATATATATTCCCTCTTTCACTCTCCTCTTTTTATCTTTCGCCTCCTCTCCATTTTCCGTTCCCTCTCCCTCTCCCACTACTTTTCCCTCTTTTTTTCTCTCTAAGCCTCCTTCCCCTCCTTGTCTCTCGATCCCCTTTGCTCCTTTATATCCCCTCTCTTCTCTTCCTTTTCCCTTCCCCCTCCTACCTTCTTTCTTTATCTCCCCTCTTGTAAATAAAAAAATGTGCATAAACAAACGGTCTAACTATTTCATTGCAGTGTGCCTGCCTCGATTATATTTATGTTGTTAATTAACACCTCACCTAACAACTTCAACTCCTCAGTCACATGGCATATGATTGCAAGCGTAACTTAATACATTACGTCCAAATAAGTCAAACTAAGCTTCTTAGTTACATAAAATTCGATTTCAGAGATAATATTCAATGTGTGAAATGAAATACCGATGGCCGAATAGACAATACATTCAGACTTATTATTGATAAATATTCGTGTGTGTGTGTATATATATACCAGAAGCAGTAGTTAACTATACCATAATGAATAGATCAAAACTGTACATCATATTTTTAATTATATGGTTTTCCTCAAATGCAAGTCCGATGGGTGGCCATAATCTATATCCTAGTCAACACTGGCTATTCAGGGTAGACTACCATAATATTAAACAGCAAGAAGTGTATGTCATTCTTTGTTAATACTATTTAGTCCTAAATATTTTTGTATAGGTACAGGTATTTAATAACAAGCAAATTACAATTTTCGAAAACTAATTCACTATGCCAAACTGTCTGCTCCATTAACACTTGCTTTTAATCAGCTTATTGTAATTATTGAAAATTTTGTTGCTCTTAAGTTAAAAAAAAAACATTCAAATTCGGAAGCAAATTACGAAATTTCAGAAAAAAAGCTGATTTCTCATTCCAAATTATTAAATCCACTTACACTAATTTAGTTTAGTGTACTATTAGTGTACTATTAGAAATCTGAAGTCACTCTGACTGTAAATAGATAATAAAAACGTTTAAAGTTCACTAAAACCTTCAGAAGTATCATTTGTAGGTATGTCTGTACGGATAAATGAAGATCGGGAGAAGTTCATTTGCTGGAATCCAAGAACAAACTTCCAAGAGACTGAACAGACAAGAACAATAATGACATAATCAATCAATGAAAAATAAATGACGGTGAAGATTTTTTTTTTTTTTTATTGCGGAGAGGGTTCAATGTTCTTAGCTGTACGGACTTTGAATATCTATAATATCCAATCTAATTTGGCGTTCTGTGACCTAATATTAGTGATAATGATGATGATTTACTGATATGAGACACCAACTTAAATATCTAGTCCGGATATTAGATGCAAGACTTTCACCTCTTGGACAAAAAGCTGTGTTTGTTCTTCGAAGGAATATTTGGAAATTTTATATTCTCTGGGAATCAATAATCACAGGCCTTTTAGTAAAAACTCATTAGCAAGGAGACTATGTATATAGGAGGGTAAGGCTCCTTTAAAATCAATAGCCGGTAGTGTAGAAACCAGTCCTGCTCAAGAACAAGATGTGTATGCCAATATTGTTTTGCTCCACTGACGAAAATGTGGGCCGTATCAAATACACAAAAGCCAATCTGTTATGGATTAAGTTTATTAATTCGCAAGATTTGTGTTATCTATAGTAACTAAACCATTTCTATCTTTACTGGAAGTGAAAAACTACCATTGTCATTCCTGCGAATACTTCCTGTCTCCTATATATGGGACGTTTTCCAACCCCTTGTAGATAGCCTGTGCTATTTAAGTGGCAAGCTGTTCATTGGTCTTGCATTGGTATTTATATATCCTTCGTGAACATAGAAATCCACAAAACTTCCAGTTCTTCCAGTTCACTGTAAGGAAAAGGCAATGTAATTAAAGACGTTAATTGCCATTGCCACTTACTATTAAGTGTTTAAGGCTGATTTCGTAGATTGGTTTTGGAAGTCACGTTAGCCACGATTGAATCTGAAAGACTTTAGTAGGGAAATCCTGTTTATCAAAAGACTCCAATAACATGAACTGTACTACGTGGCTCTGAAGAGTGGTGTTAAGCTGGCAGAACAAGGGAGGTTCTGCAAACTTCAAATCTGTTCCATGAGAACGAAATAACCCTTTTTCTCTTTTTTACGGTACTGGCTCTTAACGCATATACTATTATCATCACAGTTGCACATACGCTATGAATAGCTGCACTAAAACCACGTTGGAGGTCACTTATGCAGCTTACGTCTTCACCATTCACTATCCCGATAGGATGTTTAGGACATGTTATCACTCATATCCCTGACTCTAGTAAGGGAATAGCTGTCCTACCTTTCATACCCACATTCTTCAAAATTTCATGTAACTTGTTCAGAGACGATTTCATACACTGAATCTTTGATACGAAGTCCAGAGCTAGAGCAAGGGTTCAGACACGAGGGGAGGGGGGGGGGGAGAAGTACAGTCATACCTTCCCGAAGCCTGGCAGTCTGAAGGCAACCTATTTATGGCAACCTATTTATGGCAATTTCCATCATGAAAATGAATATAACGGATTAATGCTCAGGGATCTGCTTAAACCCCTTTTCAACAACAAACAAAATAACCGAACATGATGGCATATCCACAATGCAATCGCAGTGCAGCATTCTGGTCACAAAGACTGAAAGTACCCAGCTGTAGCGAGAACATAACATATATGGCCATCGCTCTGCTCACTTGTTGCAATTCTTTACCTTAAAAAGCAATAAGCTGTTAGAGTATATAAGCTTATATTCAGTACAAGGTGGCAAAACAATGTGATGCATTATATTTGTCTGTTGAAGAAAGAAAATAAAAGAGATATATATTTATATATATGTACCCCCCCCCCCCACACACACATACATTCATATATATATATATCATATTGTATTTTCCTGTTCAGTTGTCCTTATTATCAAGGGATTGGATTTTCTACTACACCATGTTATCATATAATAGAATATTTTTATAGCGGAAATCACTCATTGCTTTTCTTAATTGCTGAATTACCTTTGCATCATGAGATGTGCTTTAAGAGTCAGCCCAGGTTCTTTGTGTAGGAGATGTAGAAAAAGGCATGAATGTGAATGAATAGCTTTAAAGAAGTATATTTGACCCGTTCCGACTATATCTTCATCAGAAATCCACATATTTCTGATGAGGATAAATTGAAAGCGGTCAAATACATATCTTGAACTGTGGAGATATTTATTCCATTCATACCTCTATTCTACACCAGTCGAAATGAACGTTATTAATCGGATAACAGTTCCATTAAAAAAAGAAAATGAAAGGAAGAAAAAAGAAAAAAAAAGAAAATGAAAGAAAAAAAGAAGAAAATGAAAGAAAAAAAGAAAATGAAAGAAAGAAAGAATTTGAGGACAGTCTTTATACATACCTAAGGCCTGACAGATGATGTTTAAGCGCTGTGTGAAAGCAAGGCGCACAGCAGACTATGTTGAAGACTTAAGGAATCTCACACAACAAAACGTGGCTGTATATTTTCATTTAAAAGGATGTATTCAGTCAATTTGATTATGTAATTCTAAAGATCAATGTACCCATTTATTTATTAATTTATTTCTGCTTACCTACCTATCCACTGCTTCATTCAGTGATTTATCTATTTATCAATTTCATTTATGATTGTATTGATCTATTAATTTAACATATTCGTAAGCAAATCAATATTTCTCAAAATGTGGCATACTAAAAGATTTCCAAAATATGTAAGGAGTTTCTATATCTGCAAATCACTTTCATTATTTCTTTCATATTTTTACTTCCATGAAATCAGCTGTTGTGTGACTTGTTGTGTGATCCTATTCGTAATCTTTTTTTGTTGGTTTCAGAATGTTCGCAAATGCAAATTGATTTCTCGAGTACATGGAATGTGAGTTTTTACCTTTGTTCTTTTAGTAGGATCGACTGGGCGTCAAAAGGGAATAAACACATCATCACATCATTCTATCTACAAAAAGGTGCCAAAATCTTTAATTCTGTAATGTAGTTGTTGATCTATCCAATTCAGCTTTATGTACGCAGTGGTTATAAGTAGACCTACCTTCTGCAAATGGCTGTTGACCAAGTTAATTGGAGGTTTGGGTACTTTGTTAGGAAAAATGTTCCAGTACGTTATTGATGTGTGGTTAAAGGAAAAAGTTATGTTTTTGGGTCTTCATGAGCGCCCCAAGAACATACACTTCTTCCAGTAGAGTTTATTTCCACTTTAGAATAGGAACAAGATGGCTAATTTACAAACTGAGATAAATCAACATGATCCTTTTTTTTTTTCGTATCAGTTTCCCTTTTTTGTTTCTTTATGTGTCTATCTCTCCTTCCCAGACCCTCTTTATTTACGTCTATTTTTTGTGTTCTTGTGTCTGTTAAGAGAGAGAGAGAGAGAGAGAGAGAGAGAGAGAGAGAGAGAGAGAGAGATAGATAGATAGATAGATAGATAGATAGAGAGAGAGAGAGAGAGAGAGAGAGAGAGAGAGAGAGAGAGAGAGAGAGAGACAGACAGACCTCTCTGCCCCTCTCTTCCCCCCCTCCCCTCTCCTTCTCTGCTCCCTCCCCCCTTCCCTCTCTCTCTCTCTCTCTCTCTCTCTCTCTCTCTCTCTCTCTCTTCCTCTCTCTCTCTCTCTCTCTCTCTCTCTCTCTCTCTCTCTCTCTCTCTCTCTCTCTCTCTCTCTCTCTCTCTCTCTCTCTCTCTCTCTGCCCCCCCCCCCCCCTACATACACACACTCACACTCTCTCTCTCTGCTCCCTCCCTTTGTCTACGAGTGAATCGCTTGGGGGGTGAGTTCGCGGCAGACTTCATGACGTGTGTCGCCCCCTCTTTTTTTTTTACCCCCCTCTTTCTTTCTTTCTCCCTCTCCCCTCCCCCCCCCCGCTCTCTCTCTCTCTCTCTCTCTCTCTCTCTCTCTCTCTCTCTCTCTCTCTCTCTCTCTCTCTCTCTCTCTCTCTCTCTCTCTCTCTCTCTCTCTCTCCCTCGCTCCCTCCCTCCCTCCCTCCCTCCTTCCCTCCTTCTGTTTCTCCCTCCTTCCCTCCCTCCCTCACTCCGTTCCTTCCCCTCCCACCTTCCTTCCCCCAACCTCTGTCTTTCGCAAACGAAGAACTTTTTTGTCTCCGCCTCTTGATTCGAGATCCACCCTCGCTTGACCTCTCGGACGCGATGTTTTCCTGCGCAATCGTGGAATACGACTCAGTAACCTACATCAAAGAAGCAGCACAAAGCCCGTTAAGCGGTTTGCGAGAGGGCACGGGCCTAATTCTTTTAGGTGGGCTGGCAGCGTGGGGCTTCGTCTCTCCTACTGCAGCTTATCATCAAATTTGGTATAGCGGTCTGCGGTTATGCGTTATTCTTGCTTCCTTGCGTCTTTTGTCTTTTGTTACGTGCTTGGTGTCTCTCTCGACGTAATTCCCGATCTGCTGTAACGTGAGCTTATTTTGAAATAAGTTCGTGTTTCATTGTTTTCTTGGTCTTATCAGTATGTCTTATTTTGGAATTATGCAAAAAGCATGCAACGTGAATTGTATACATCTTATTTCATTTTCTTATTGAAAAAATAAGCAGTATTCTCTGATCTGATGATTTAGACAGAATCAATATTTTAATTAATTTTACTGTAGGCTAGGAAAAATCTATTCTTAAATGAACGAAATATATTTTCATTATATAAGTCTATGTGTAAGTATCCATTGTAATATATTCATTTTTGTAACGCAACCTAAGCATTATTATTTTTTTAATGAATGGAATAAAAGTTCGTATCATCCCGAGTCAATTAAATTTGTCATAAATCTAAAAAATAACAGAATAACTAATATAATATATGATTGTTGTTTGTCTGGCGACGGTCTGTCAACATACTGGCTGAGGCAAGAGAACTACAGAATGGTTAATTCCTGGTGACGTAGGTTCCTCTGTTCCTGCGTCAGCCCACAATTCGCATAGCGTTGTTCTGTTAGCTAGACTGCTCATAAAATCGATATTTCTTTGTATGTTGGTTATGGAACAGCTGTTGGTTGGTTATGGAGTTATGGAACAGCTCTGTTGCCTTTAGATGATTTGTTATATCAACTATATATGTTTTCTTTTGTGGACTTTCGGTCTATATCTACAACACAGCAGAAAACTGTCTTCTGAGTTCCGACATGCGCATGGAAGTGCCACGTTTTTCTGCATGATAAACGAGTTATCTTTTATCATTTACGATATATATATATAAAATCTTATCGGGAAACACTCATTTCTAATTGCGAGGACATGCATCAGATGTACAGTGTAAGAGATATATTTTCAAGGCCTTTCTGTTAAGTGCATTAGGCGTTTGCATTTTCAGTCTTGTAACCTAATGCATTTGGTATCAAAAGAAGGGCAATTTAGTGCAGCTTAACATATCCAAAATCTCATAGAGCGTCTAGGGGGGGGGGGGGGGGATTACAGGTAGTTAAGTAAGAGGGGCTGTTTTGCTAAAGATTATTGCTAAGAGAAAAATAGCAAGAATTCTCTTTTTTTTTTTCTTACGCTTTTAAGTGATATAACTTTACATTTATTGCCAAAAAAAAAAATGAAAATTAATGAATATCATGAATATGTGTATATGCATATATGTATATATACATATAATATATATATTATATATAATATATACATATAATATATATGTTTCTATTCATATATATTTATATATACATATATATATACACACATACACACGCATATCTATCTATCTATATATATATTGCGTGTGTGTACATATCTATCTATCTATCTATTATATATATATATATATATATATATATATATATATTGAAGGCCACCATCATTGGAAGTTGACTATGGCAGTATTGTCTTTACCCATTCCCGTATAGGTGTGGGTTGTGATAATGAAGTGAGTTATGATAATGATGTGAGTTGTAAGTGATGCCATTGCATACGGATTATGATGCCAGTATTATCGTACGTATATAATATAATCATGTGATTATATTATACACACTTCCTTTTGTGTGATATGTTATACCATGTGAAATATAGAAGATTATGTTTAGTTTATATTGCTGTGTAGCATATCAGCTATGTGAAAGAGTGAGATTCTCTGTACGATTATAGAGTATATTTTATATTTTCTCTGTAGTCAAACGTCTAGCAGTAACACTAGCAGACGGAGCCTGGCGTGTGGGGCAGAGGGACATGAAGAGTTCCGTATTAATTTTGTCAGAGTTGATCTCCAATGAACCTACTTTAGTTTATATCGGTGTTTTCTTCTCCCTCAAGCATCATAGAGAAACACCAAGCAAACATAGAAGACGAACATGGCGCAGTGATCCAGCAAATTCAGTTCTTACGCCTGTTATTGCTGCCTGCCCCAGGCCTCCTCGACCTCATGGCCTGTCGCCTGCCCCGCGCCTCGTCCACCCTCGTGCCAGGTCAGCAATCAACCCATTCGGCAGTGTAGTTCATCAATGCAGTGGTGTGGTGCTATAGTGTAGTGATGTGTATTGTGCAGTGCCTGTAGTGTTCGTGCAGTGTTTAGTGTGCTCAGGGGACATTATTCGTAGCATAAGGAAACCGGACCGAAGCATATTGAGGTTTTGTATGAGCGAGGTATATCTCTGCACTCTCTACGACGCTTCGTGAGCGACTGCTCTCTCGCGCTCGTGGCTTGCCTGCCCGCACGTGTCCGCCGTGACGTCTCCGCACTGGCACCGCGCACACGAGTGCCACAACACTCGCTGCCTCGCTCTACTTTTACGTATTTTCACCGGATTTTCGGCGATTTTGCTGTATAATCTTTACACCCTTACCACGTTACAATGGGTAAAGGGAAGAACAAAGAATACCAGTAAGAGCGACCCTGAGAAGCCAGACTCCAGCCTTGAAGAGTCAGCAGGAGCCAGTGCCAGCACCCCACCTCCCACGGATGTTGCTTCATTGCTGCAGTGGATAATTCAGAGGGGTGACAAGAGGGAAGAAGCCCGCCGGAAGGAGGAAGAAGCCCGGCGGAAGGAGGAAGAAGCCCGGCGGAAGGAGGAAGAAGCCCGCCGGAAGGAGGTAGAAGCCCGCCGGAAGGAGGAAGAAGCCCGCCGGAAAGAAGACTATGAAAATCGTTACCGACGAGAGGAAGCACGCAGGAACGAGGAGTCTGCTCGTTTTCAGGAGCTGATCTTTCGCCTCACCCCCCAGCAGCCCGTAGCTTCACCTGCGAGTTCGCCAGTGAGCAGTTCTGCCACGTCCACTGCTTCTCACACTCCACCGACCCCGAGGGCAACAATACAGCCTCCGAAAGCATTAACAGCAGATGCGAGTCCCCAGCAGTTTCGAGAATGGAAGCGCGAATGGTCCGATTATGCTGTAATGGTGGATCTCCTCCACCTGCCATTATCAAAGCAGCATATACAGCTACGCATGTGCCTTACATCTGAGATGCGACGGGTGCTGGAGCACAAGTTGGACGTGCCCGCAGACCCAACATGCTCAGTGGACGAAACGCATATCAAAAATGCAGGTAATGAGGCACTGCGACGGAAGGCCTTCTCCGAGTGCAAGCAAGCAGACGGCGAGAGCTTCGATGACTTTTGGATACGGCTGAAAATCTTGTCACAGGAGATAGACCTTTGCAAGGCACAGGACCAAGCATGCTGTGAGCAGTGGAAGAAACACGGCATTCTAATGGGTATACGAGATGAGGAACTTACCCAGAAGCTTATTGAACTGGACCGCTCAGCGACGTTGCAGGATGTTTTGGAAAAATGCAGGTCTCTTGAATCGTCAAAGACTGCATCATCTGCTTTGAAGAACACAGTTTCTTCACGTGCTGTTTCTCAATATAAAAGATAATTCAGATAAGGCCTGCAACTGTTGTGGTCTACATGAAAAAGGTTTGTGCAGGGCCACCACTTCCACATGTCGTGCTTGTGGCAAGAAAGGCCACTGGGCTACTGCTTCAAAGTGTCCTGCCAGGAATGCCAGATGCAAGGTGTGCAACCGGCAGGGACACTATGATAAATGCTGCTCAAAGAAACGGAAGGCTCAGAAGACAAAAGATGAGGACACCAACCAGGAATTGAAGGTAGTACGTTCAGTATCCCCTTCAGTGTCATATGCCAGGAGTGTCACCTCTACTGCACGACCGAAACCTCAGCCTTCCCCTAAAGTCCGCGTGCCAATTCGGTATAATGATTTATCAGGTAGTCTTGCCATAATCCCTGACACTGGTGCAGACACAATTGTCATTGGACTCCAGCATCTTAGCAGTCTTGGCCTGTCAAAGGATCTTTTCGTGGAATCATCACCTATGGCAACGGTTTGACTACATGTTGGATTGATGTTCAGCCTTCGCTTACAACCCCGCTGCTTTCTTGGACTGAGGGCAAGGATTTTGGGATTGTTCCAGACTATTTCCCAAGGCAGATATCGGATGTGCATGTTGTCAATCGAGTCCATGGGCTGGGCAGTACACCAATGTCGAACCCTCCTCAGTTGCTGCCTTTACCACTGAACCAGCTGACGTCACCTGAAGAAGCAAGGAAGTACTTCCTGCATCAATATGCAGATGTCTTGGTGAAGAAGGACGACTTGCAGCCAGGCCACTCAAGACGATGGTAGGCCCATCCATGAGAATTCATCTGCGGGAGAATGCCACGCCCTTCGCGATCCACACCCCCAGAATGATTCCTTTGGCTTTACAGGAACCAACAAAAAAGTAGCTTATTCATTAGTGACCCAAGGCATCTTAAAGCCAGTGGAGGATGAACCATCAGAATGGTGTCATCCAATGGTTGTTGTCCCAAAAGCAAATGGTGGTGTTCGTATTACCACTGACCTATCAAAGCTCAATAGGCAAGTCTCTCGCCCTGCCCACCCTTCTCTGACGCCATTTACAGCCATCAGAAGTATCAGTCCGCAGTCAAAGTTCTTCACAACTGTGGATGCTCTTTGTGGTTATTGGCAACTACCCCTGCATGAGGATGATCAACACCTGACGACATTTATCACTCCTTATGGACGTTTCAGATACTGTCGTGGCCCCATGGGTTTTGCAGCAACAGGAGATGCCTTTTGTCTACGAGGTGACAGGGCACTTCAGGGAGTAACAAACTGCATCAAGGTTGTGGACGACATTCTCCTACATGATGAGAACTACCTCTCACACCTTCAACGTGTAAACGAAGTTCTGTCAAGGTGTCGACAGCACGGCATAACACTTAATGCAGAAAAGTTCATTGTGACTGCATCTGAGGCTAGCTTCTGTGGGTACAATTTATCAAATAATGGTATCGAAGTGGACCCAGAGAAAGTAAAAGCCATTGCAGAGTTTCCTACTCCTGCAAATCTGACAAATCTTCGGTCATTTATGGGCTTGGTAAATCAACTGGCAGAATTTACACCTAAGATTTCGACTGCTGCAGCCCCACTCCGCCGATTGATGAGTCCGAAGAGAGCTTTTACTTGGACAGCAGACCACACCAAAGCTTTTAATGACACTAAACAAGCTATGTCAAGGCCCCCCATACTTGTGATGTTTGGTCCAGCTCTTCCCACCATTCTGCAGACCGACGCCTCCAGACTCTACGGCCTTTGCTATGTGTTGTTGCTGGACCATGGTGCTGGAAGATACAAGATTGTGCAATGTGTTTCCCGATTCTTGACAGATACAGAAACACGGTATGCGACCGTCGAATTGGAAATGCAAGCTGTCGTTTGGGCCATCATTAAGTGCAAGTTCTATCTTTGAGGACTTCAGTACTTTTGTGTGATGACAGATCACCGTCCATTGGTTCCTATGTTGAACCATTATTCCCTGGATGCAATTGAAAACCCTCGCCTCCAGCACATGAAAGAAAAGATTGCGCCCTACATTTTTACCGCAATGTGGCATGCAGGTAAGGAGTTGTGCATCCCTGATGCCCTCTTCCGGTCACCTGTGAGTCGCCCAACGGTGGAAGATGGTGCCTTCAATGCTGAAATGGACACTTCCGTCCAGATTGTAGCTCTGCAGGCTGTTCAGTCTACTAAAGCATCAGAAGCCATAGACGAGCAAGAGGATCTCTTCATGGAAGAATTGCGTACAGCTGCCTCTAAGGATGCTTCTTATGAGGAGCTGCTTCATCGTGTGAAGTCAGGGTTCCCCAAGGACCGCTACAACCTGCCAAGTGCCCTACGTCCGTACTGGAAGATTCGCAATGAGTTGTACAATGATGGTGACTTGGTGCTATATGGACCTAGAGTGGTTGTCCCTGTTTCTTTGCGTCGTAGCACCCTAGCTCGCCTGCATGAAAGCCACTGTGGCTTGGAAGCAACAAAGCGTCGGGCATAGCAGTCTTTTGGCCAAGCATTAATGCAGACATTGTAAACACTGTTCGTGCCTGTGAGCCATGCCAGTGCCTACAGCCTAGTCAGCAATAGGAGCCACTGATGTTGGATGACAAACCCACAAGACCATTTATGTCTGCGTCGGCAGACTATTTCAGTGTTGCTGGAAAACACTTTTTGGTGTATGCTGCCTGACTATCCAGATGGCCAGTTGTCATCCCATGTGGAACTCATGCAACAAGTGCTTCGACAATCAGATTCTTCCGGCACTTGTTCCGTGATCTGGGTGTGCCAGTTCACCTGCGCACTGATGGCTGACCTCCGTTCTCCTGCCGGGAATTTGCAACCTTCCTTCAGCGATGGGGAGTACGTCATGCTATGTCAATCCCCCATTACCCACAGTCCATTGGGCATGCAGAGGCTGCTGTGAAGAAAGTCAAGTATCTGGTCATGAAGACAGTGAGGAGTTCGACAGAGGATTACTGGAGTTACGTAACACCCCAAACTTCACTGGTCGATCTCCTACTCAAATTCTGTTTGGCATGCCCCTTCGCTCCTGTGTACCTGCCCACTCTAGTGCCTTCATGAAGGAGTGGCAGAACAAGGCTGAGGACTGCGACCGTCGTGCCGCAGTACGGGCCAGGGACGTGAAGACCCGCTATGACAACCGTGCCCACTCACTTTCCAAGTTAGAGATTGGGGCGCAGGTGCGAATCCAGGATACTACATCCAAGCGTTGGGATAAGGTCGGCACTGTCATGGGTATTGGCAAATCTCGTGATTATCACATCAGGCTGCCAAGTTGCCGTATACTGTGGCGCAATCGCCGTTTCTTGCGCCCTACACAGCTCAAGATTGGAAATTCAACAGATTTGGAAGAACAGCTGTCAGACGACACACCAGGATCTTCCGCCCCATCTGTGCCTGTTGAACCTCGACGTTCAGAACGTATCAAGTTGAAGTCCGTTCAAGACTCCCGCTAGTGAACATAAAGGGGGGAGGGAGATGTGGGTTGTGATAATGAAGTGAGTTATGATAATGATGTGAGTTGTGAGTGCCATGTTGTGATGCCATTGCATACGGATTATGATGCCAGTATTATCGTAAGTATATAGTGATAATTATGTGGTTATATTATACACACTTCCTTTTGTGTGATATGTTATACCATGTGAAATATAGAAGATTATGTTTAGTTCATATTGCTGTGTAGCATATCACCTATGTGAAAGAGTGAGATTCTCTGTACGATTATAGAGTACAACATTTTATTTTGTCTCTGTAGTCACACGTCTGGCAGCAACACTCACAGACGGAGCCTGGCGTGTGGGGCAGAGGAACATGAAGAGTTCCGTATTAATTTTATCAGAGCTGATATCCAATGAACCTACTTTATATCAGTGTTTTCTTCACCCTCAAGCATCATAGAGAAACACCAAGAAAACATAGAAGACGAACAATAGGTAGAGTCAATGCCTAGGCAAAAGAATGTGAAAAGAAAGCTGATGCTAATGCAGCAGACTCCCTCTCTCCATGCAGCTGATGGCTCCAAAGGAACGGCAAAGACCGATACGGTTTGGCACCGGCGGCGTCGCAGGAGTTGCCAGAACGAGGTCGCAAGCGACAACGAACTGCTTCAGGGGCTCCGGCTCCGGATATTATAGATGCCACAAGGCAGTAGATTGAACTACAAGGCAGCAGTCGGGTACTGCTATCGTATCTAAGTAAGACTGGCCGCATTCATACATACACACATGCATGCGTGCCTGCATTTGAGAGCGCACACAAATTTGATACACACACACACACACACGCGCGCGCGCGCGCGCGATGTTCCAGTGGTTAGAGCACTGAACACCGGTCCTTGTGGTCCCGCGTTCAATTCCCCGCCTCGGCAGTCGTAAAAATGCCTGCGCTCCGACTGCTGGCTCGAGCCCGATCTCACAGCGAGAAAACGACTTATCACCTTGAGAGGTCGAACGCAGGCTTAGGGGAAGTCGCCGATGTGGCATTGGTGTTAGCGCGACCACGGTTCATCAGGAATGGCATCCAATCAGGCAAATAAACACTCGATAGTGAATTGAGAGATGCTTATGTTTCTAATATATATATATATATATATATATATATATATATGTGTGCGTGCGTGTGTGTGTGTGTGTGTGTGTGTGTGTGTGTGTGTGTGTGTCGTTGTTGTTATTATTATTGTTATTAATATCATTAGTAATAGTAGAGTAGTAGTAATAATAGTAGTATTACTGCTATCATCATCATCATTATCATTTCATTATTATTATTATCATTATTATCATTATTATCATCATCATCATCATCTTTATTATTATCATTGTTATACATATTTTTATTATTCCTATTATTACTAATATTATCATCGTTATTATTATTATTGTTATCATTATTATCATTATTATTGTTATCATTATTGTTATTATTATTATTATTGTTAACATTATTGTTATCAATATTATATTATTATTATCATTATTATTGTTATTACCATTATTATTATTATTATTATCATTATTTTCATTATTAATATTATTATTACGTGCCCTTATGTGCTCACTATTATTGTTAATATCCCAATCCACCATTCTTATTATAGGTTTCATTCATCTGCGTATATATTGTAAAGTAAATACGGTTCAATTATCATGATACTGATCAACATATATTTCTCTGCAAATACAGTAGATGGAATATCGTTTTTGCATTCTGCAATCCTTATTGTCTTAGATGCCTCTGATTCCCAGTATATGATAATATCCATGACCCTGAACTAGTGTATCTATTTTGCTTTGTCTTATCTATCGTTTACCTTGTTTATAATTCACCATCTGTGCGTGTTTTTTCACATCATTCTTATTTTATATGTCACTCCTTCTATTCACCTCTTCATTAACTCGTGTAAATGATTTTACATGAGTTACAATATATACTTAGGCGATGTAGAAAAATAAATAAGAACAAACTGATAGATAATAAACTGTGTCTCTCCTGCAACATATTAGCAATGCGAAAATTATGCGTGTATATGCAAATTCATGTATGTATGCATTGTTTAATGTAATTGTTTTCATTTGCATTGCCTAACGTTTCAAAAATATAAATTAGACGGATACAAATGACAAAATCTACCACCGAGTTAAAGGTGTTGTCTATTTATTTGATAATGAACCTTTTGAATTTTAAGTTGCTGGCTAATCTTATCTTTCTCTTTCCCTTCTGCTAAAGGTTCCCTCTCTCCCTTTTCTTCACGATTATTGAATAATTAATTATATTACAGTCATCATTTATGTTTAACGAGGTACCTCATGGTTACGAACGCTTATGATAACTGTTCGTAATTCCTGTGCAATTATTCTGCGTCTAATCTGAGGAAAGGAAAAACTGTCAACTCAATCCGGACTCTGGACTACTCCGATTCGACATCTCTTTTGAAAATCAAACAAACAAACGAAGGACAAACAAAGACATTAAATAAATAAATGAATAAACAAGTAAATTAAATAAAGTGATGTTTACACATGATTCATCTACTTGAAATTAACAGCATTTTATCTTAATTTCTTTTTACTCTCGCCTTTATTTTTCTTAGGTGATGATCATTCCAACATTTTAAAAGAAAACTGACAAAAAAATGGATCCTTATTTATAAATATGAAATAAGAAATTGCGTGTTCTTTCTGCACATGTCTCTTTTTAACCTCTACATATCAGACTGGTCTCGTTTTATGCAGAGAAACAATGGTCGGAATATGGCCGTTCCACTTTTTAAAATATCTTTATCTTGTTTTCGCGCTACAGCTCACCAGGAATGGGATTATTCGTTTATAGGAGAAACATCGCATTCTTCGTCATATTTCCGGCCGTTCCGCGAAAAAATATGCAAAAATATGCTAAGTGGAACAGACGTGTCTTGACCATTGCCTCTCTAAATAAGGTGAGTGAGAAAGAGAAAGAGAGAGAGAGAGAGAGAGAGAGAGAGAGAGAGAGAGAGAGAGAGAGAGAGAGAGAGAGAGAGAGAGAGAGAGAGAGGGTGGGAGGGCGGGAGAGAGAGAGAGAGAGAGAGAGGGAGGGAGGGAGGGAGGGAGGGAGGGAGGGAGAGAGAGAGAGAGAGAGAGAGAGAGAGAGAGAGAGAGAGAGAGAGAGAGAGAGAGAGAGAGAGAGAGTAAAGAGGGAGAAAAAAATAATGATATTATTTGGAATCGTACGTATACAATGCATTTTTCATTCGTCATTCACGTCAACTTTTTACTTTCCTGCAGTAAAATTGCATTTCCCAAAAGCAAAGGACTAATATAGCTATATCACACCTGCACTGCTAACCGACATTGGTGAAGTCTTAACCTATCTTTGTTATCTAATTACGTTTAGTGCTCAGGTTGTATTTTTTGACCTGTAAAGAGGGGACTGATCGAGACATACGGGTCTATTTTTTCCCGACTTTGATATTTTAATAGTGCATTTCCTTATATATATATATATATATATATATATATATCAAGGTGTATTTTCGTTGTATGTTTCGCTTTCATGAGGAAAAAAAGAAAAAAAAAATCGAAGACTAAAACCTTGACCATAATATGAAGACGAGTTCCGTCGGTCAAAAATTTCGACCTGAACAGCGTGGGAGAGAGGGGGGGGGGGGGGGGGCGTGAATTCTGAACAGAAACGTTAGATGTCTTCCAACCTTTTTTGACAGACAGAGGACTGATTTCATTTTGATCAGAAAGAGTATATCTTATATCTTCCAAAATTGTAAATAAATATGATTTTTGTCAAAATCAGGACTGATTTCATTTTGGTCACAAATAGTTCGCCACTATTTGGGTTATAATCTTAAATCTCCCAAAACTGTAAATAAATAATATGATTCTTGTCAAATCTTTCGAAAAGAGTGCAGTAGATGCGTCCGTCGGCCAAAATGAAATGAATGAGTAAAGAAAATGGAAAGATAAAGGATTCCTTCACTTAGATCTTGAAAATTACTGTACATGTTTGCTGTATCAAGAAAAACACAGAAACGTATACACACAAGTAAAGTAAATCGAAATAAAAAAGTTATTTAGTTTCTACTGGGGCAGTTTTATTTTAGTGTGCATTATTGATCTACATGTTACAGAATGAGGAAAACCATAATTATTGTAGAATTTACCCTAACCTTACATACATTTTCCTCTCCTATTTACCCCCTATGCAGGGTGTAACTCCAAACATATTCAGCTCGAAGTTCATGTCTAACAGATTTTAGATCATATTACTTCATATTGTTCAGGATGGCTGTGTGGAACATGATTTTGTTATTTTCTCAATTTTAGTTTTTATAATTACATTATAGCCCTGCAGTTTCAATTAAAAATGTATTTGTAATATATCACATATCACATATTCACACACATCCATATACCCCATTCACACACAAAAACATGACTTAATAAGCAAAAGCCACACATCAAAGTGACACACGAAAAATAGCTATCTTGTGTTTTTAAAGCTTTAGCTGGATTAAGCTTTTTTCCAAAATTGTCAAAAGGGGTTCAGATATGTCATGTGTGCTGATACCCCCTATATTTGCTCTTGTGAAGAAATATTAATACAAAATAAACGCTTTTCATAACCTCAAGTACTTGCCAAAACGCCATTAAACCTTTCTTCCTTTTCATCACCTTCTATAGGCAGAATCTCCTCTTAGAATCCCCACTACAGTTTCCTTAAATCAAGGAGTCAGCTGTCTAGTGTTTATTTTTTATCAGCTTTAATACAGTGTGCTAGTTGGGAACTGTCTTACCGTTGAGCCAAATGCTTTGGATTCCTTTTCATCCGTCATGGAGGATGATAGTTCCTCATGCTCCTCTTCTGTGTCTTACATTATATTCTTATTTCTTGATTCATACATTAAATTCTTTAGGCTGTCCATTCTCCAAAAGAGACCTCTGCATCAAAATATCTCAACATGAGATATAGAAAAAAAAAAAAAAAAAAAATTAAGTCATGTCTGTGGTAAACATTTTCATGTTATCTAGAAGAAGGATTCTTAACCTGGGTTCCGTGGATGTGCTTCAGGGGTCCATGAAGATCCAGATTTATTTTAGATTATTTACTCAATAAATAAACTACATTATATAAATTGTATGCAAAGCTGTGTTTATTTGGGGATCCATTGCTTGTGTCGGATTCTTTGAGGGCCCAGTGACTCTAAAAAACTTAAGAACCACCGATATAGGTGTGACCTACTAACGTGTTTGAGAAAATCAAGTAAATGGATACAAGGTATTGGCTATGATCTCTAAGCTCCGTAGCATTAAAAAATATATTTGTGAATGGAAATAATGATAACAGAACCACATTGGATAACTCGTGAAGATAGGCCTGTTAAATCTACAAGTTAATATTGTGTGGAATTCCCACTGTGCCATAAATGACACCCTCAGCCTACTTTCACATAAGTTCACTGTTAAAGCTTATTTACAGAAGTATATTTTGTTGTATGACAAAATCCTTTAACAAACATAATAAAAAACGATGGCTCTAATTACTTCTACAGCTACAATATTTATATGTAAGTACCAGTTAATACTTTGTAAAACTCATATGTGCTCACAACAGTCTCAAACCAATTTACATTTTTTCTCTCACATTAAATCCATGGACTACGTTTGTAACTGGCTGTTTACAACTTCACTTAGCATTCCTTGACGATGCTATAGTTTCTAAATTCTTGTAAAATCCCTAGAAAAAAAAAAAAAAAAAAAAAAAAAAAAAAAAAAAAAAATCTTAGTTTAATTTACACATGGTAACGAAAATTTAGGGCCCACATGTATCTGTAGCTCTGTTGACTTCTGAAGCTGTGTTTAAATAATCTCAGAGGAATCAAACATAGCTCCAAATGGTCCTTTACACCATGTGTGTGTGTGTGTGTGTGTGTGTGTGTGTGTGTGTGTGTGTGTGTGTGTGGCGTCTTTGCACCCAATATAGTATATTTGCGACAGATTTGGAACACATTTTCCTAGAGAGCTGTCTCCACAGGTACATGATGGTCTTCCATGTTTTGTTTGTACCGTTTTCTGTGATTTCTCACGTACTGTAAATGACCATTTGGAGCTATGTTTGATTCCTCTGAGATTATTTAAACACAGCTTCAGAAGTCAACAGAGCTACAGATACATGTGGGCCCTAAATTTTCGTTACCACACACACACACGCACACACGCACACACGCACACACGCACACACGCACACACACACACACACACACACACACACACACACACACACACACACACACACACACACACACACACACACACACATACACAGACACCCGCACACACACACACACTCTCACACACATTCCTTATAGTTATTTAGTATAGGGAAACCAAATAGAACATGTATTAATTTGGTATTCCATAATTGACAACCGTAGGTACTTCATCATTTGTTGCTAACTCTCATTTCCAAGGTCTTTGATAAACATAAAATATCCATGTCATGATGATGTAAGAATCCAGTACATTGTGATGGGACTGTGGTGCCGAATACTACAACACATAACAGCTATTAACATTATCTGAGAACAATAAATCTTATGTTAGCAAGCAAATTATACTCTGAATAAATTGTATTCGGGAAAAATCTTGATATTTAAAAGATATCTTCATATTGAGCATCACTGACGGTCACATCGTCGCCGCTAGACATCATGGTAGCAACATAGGAAATGACTCTACATGGCTCTCCTCAATACCCTCCGAATTAAAATAGAATAATTGTTTGATTATTAGACATCTTCCTTAACAATTCTTCCCAAGCATTACTACCGATAACTAAGGCTAGATATCACATTAAAAACCGGTGTAGGAAAATCATTCTACCTAGCGCCCCTCGCTACTTTTCCACATCATAGAGAAATATCAATAAATAATTCACTGTCCTCCACAAAAAAATAATCTTATCCAGTACTATCACCAACTTCAGCTAGATATCACAGAAAAATATCAATATGAGAAACCCGGTTTTAATACTGCTCTTCACCAGTCTCGAGAATCTAGCGCAATCCGGTTTGGCAACACCGGAACGTCAACATTGGACACCGAGAGGGAAAGGAAGCCGCTTGTTGTGTGATTTTATTAACGTATTTGGTTGTCATTTACGGCTGGCAGGAGTTAGACGCTCAGAAAGGTACTTTGAGTTAATTGTTACGGGTTTAGTTGCGTAAGTGAAGGTGTCATTAAGTAGTTTTAGATGTATGATACGAGAAGAATTCAGTAATCGAGGTTTTAATAGGATGAGACATGTACTTTAAAACTTGTAGTATTATTAATATTATTATTGTTGTTGGTATGAATGTATTTGTTCTATTTATTTGAAATGTTTATAGCTAAGATACTTCATTAGTACTGTTGTTAAATATCTAAGTGTATTGCATTGGTGTTACATAATTTTACAATATTTTATAGTGTTTTTATTTGTTATTTATATTTATATTCGGGATTACCTCCTTCATATACGGTAACATTGAATTTTATGGATTTTCCTACAAGATGATGGAAATTCACATCCAAACGTTAACTGCAATGCTTGATTTCCTCTGCATTCTCCACATAACTTTATTATTTCATATTATTCTATTCTCTTATTTCTTGTTTACTAAATCAGCTGCAAAGTCTACGATTTTAAGAAATAAGCAATTTTCATTTGCAAGCTTATTTTCAGAGCATATTTATTAATGTCTCTTGTTTCTTTAAGTATCTTGAGTAATCTAATCTTTACTGATAAAGGATGATTTAGTGGGTATGCTGAATGCATTTTACATTATATGCATATTTATATATATATATATATATATATATATATATATATATTACGTATGTATTTTATATTCACACATATTATACATGTATATATGTATATATATGTATATATATACATATATATATATTATATATATTTTATATATATATTATATATATATGTGTGTGTGTGTTTGTGTGTATGTCTATTTATATATATATATATATTTATATATATATATATATATATATATATATATATATATATATATGTGTGTGTGTGTGTGTGTGTATTTATATGTATATATATTTGCATATATATATATGTATGTATTTATATGCATATATATATATATATTAATATATATATAAGCATATATATGTATATATATATATTGGTATATATATGTATGTATATATACATATATATATACATATATGTATGTATATATACATATATATATATATATACATAAATGTATGTATAGTATATATATGTATGTATATATACATATATATAAATATATGTATGTATATATATACATATATATTCATATATGTATGTATAGGTATATATATATGCATATGTATATATATATGTGTATATATGTGTATATACATGTATATATGTATATATATGTATATATATGTATATATATGTATATATATGTATATATATGTTTATATAAGTACATATGTTTACATTTATATTTATGTATGAGTATATATGTGTATATATATGTATGTATATATATGTATGTATATATATGTATATATAAATGTGTATATATATATATGTACATATATATGTGTATATATGTATACATGTACATATATATGTGTATATATGTACATATATATGTACATATATGTACATATATATGTATATATATGTATATATGTATGCATATATGTGTGTATATATATACACAAATATATATATATATATATATATATATATATATGTATATATATATATATATATATATGTATATATATGTGTATAGATAAAGCAATTTCTTTTCATAATAAAAAATTTGAGGATGGGAGTATTCTGTTTTCATGTTGGCAGTATAACTACCTTTTGAGGAAACATATAATAAAATATGCTAATTTCCCAAATTCTGTCTGATATCAAAATGCAACAGATATACAAAAAACAAATGTTGTCAATGGTTTCAAAAACAGCGGTTTATTGAAAGAGAAAGAAAGTGATATGTTGGATCAGAAAGTAGCCAATCTTTAAAGGGATGATAAGCACTCTACTTGCAAATCATCAAAGAAGTTGTGTCTCCTGAACAAGCATCTGAATGAGCAATATTTTGTTTTATTTTGATACTGTACTTAACACCCTAAAAATAAGTTACCAGAGACATTGAATCTGTTATTTATATTGTGTGGTCATAAATCTGATAGAATGCATATTAGTTTGTCAACTATTAATAATCCACTTGAAAAGATATAATAAATTTGTATGTTGTTTCAGATCATAACAGGCTAATCATGTCGCTGGCACAAGGAGCTCCCCTTTTATCAAGGCTGGTGTCGTCATCAGTTGCCATTGCAAGCCAGGCAGGACATGTTATACGAGAAATCATGAAGAAGGGAGACCTTGGCATTGTGGAGAAAGAGGTGAAGACTTTATCTGTATATCTGTCTATTTGCATGTGTGTCTGTCTCTCTGTATCTGTCTGTTGATTAGTCTATCTAATATTTTGTCTATTTGTCTCTATAAGTATGTATGAACAGACGTATACATATATTTTGATTCTGAAGTATGAAGCTAATTCAAGCAAAATTTTTCTTCACAGAGTGTACGAGACCTTCAGACAGAAGCTGATCGTGCTGCTCAGCGATGTATTATTAGTTCTCTTAATAAATGCTTCCCCAAAATAACAATTATCGGTATGTCAATAAACTCTAGCCCAGAATTTTGGTTCATCTTACAGTTCATAAAGATTTGGAAAAATATATGAGGATTTTTTATACATCTGTTGCTGAAATGTGAGGTATTTTATTGAGTGTGAAACATTTGAAATGTTGTTTAAAAATTGTTGAAATTTTTCCTTTTTCTTAAATAGGCAGAATGATAGTAGGAATTATAGCAGCATTAAATTTTGTCTATGCATTTTTATTTTAAATACCATGTTTAAAGAAGATTCTTAATTTTTCTGTAGGTGAGGAAGGAGAAGATGAGACGAAGGTAACTAGTGGAAGTATCTTCGATCCGTCAACTATGTCTTTGGTTGATGTCACCTGCCCAGCTCACCTGTCGTCCATGGCAGAAGAGGAGGTTGGTGCAGCTGTTTGTGCTCAGCTTGAGGGGCCTCTGTGAATGTTCAAATAAGGTCTTCGTAGGGGATTTATTTATTTAATTCATTTGATTTAATTTAATTTAGTTGATGTGTATATGTATTTATTTATTTATTTATTGAATGTGTTTAATTATTTATGTATTTTTTGATTTAATGTATTTATGTATTATTTATTTGTTTTGTTTGTCCATTTATTAATTTATTTGTTTATTTATGTTTGTCTTTACTTAATTATTGAATTCTTTATGTATTTATTTATTTATTTAGAATTTTTTTGGTTTGTTCATTACTTAAGCTTAATTAATTGATTTTCTACTCTCTTCCAGGTCGTAGTTTGGGTAGATCCTTTAGATGGGACTGCAGAGTACACGCAAGGTTGGTAGCCTTTCTATATGTATTTTTTTTTCTATTTATGGGTACTGTACTGCACACACACACTTATGCATAGAGACAGAAGTAGATATGCACACGTGTACACACATGTATAAACACTCACATATGCTTGCGTGCACGCACGCGCGCGCACACACACACACACACACACACACACACACACACACACACACACACACACACACACACACACACACACACACACACACACACACACACACACACACACACACACACGCGCACCCAACCCTATACATTTTGACAGATTTAGTAATTTTTTTTTTTGCAGATGAATATTGATTGAAACAGGTAATATATTCTTAATAAAAAAAGAAAAAAAAAAAACCTCTGCTTAAGGACCTGAAGTCACATTGGGCAACACTTATTTGTAACAGTTATTTTAATTTAAAAAAAATTATGGAGTGTGTGATGGTATATCCTTCTAGGAAGAGAAACTTTAAACTTGGTTAACTGCTATTGGGATTTATATATTACCTTTTAATGTTGTGTCTTTTTTTCCTAATGTTAAGCTAAATAAATAACTTCCTTCTTGCTGTGTAAAGATGAGAATACCATCATCTGATTTGAAGACAATAAATGATGTCTTTGCTGTAGCGCAAAGTGCAAAGAACTGGGCATTACTTGCTGTGGTCTTGTTCTTAAGGATTATCATAATCCTTTTTGTTGAGATTGCATTGGGCACATAGAAAAAGGGAAGCTTTTGGAAATAGTAATAACTGGCAATAAAAGTGGGTACATTAGGATGAAAGATAATCCATTGCTTTTTTAATTTAAAAAAAAAGAGCTAATGAAAAGTTCCACTCACTGTATTCTTTCTTTTGTAACAGAGAAAGCATTAACTGGAAATTACTGTCTTTATCTGCTTCTTATACAAACCTACTGTTCATCGTCTTGTCCACCTCTTGCAGTTAAACTACTCTGTTTATAAATGTTCCAGGTACTAGTAATCCATATGAAAAGGTGTGTTATAGTTATTGTTGTACATAGGCAGTACTAATGTTGTGGCCATTGCTGTTTAAATTCTGTACATATGCCTTTCAGCTGTAGATATCATATACAGTACCAGGTAGAATGTTTTTCAGTATCCCCTTTTGCCAACTAACTGCTCTTTATAATTTTTTGATATGTTTTATTTTATGTATGTAGATATTCTGGTGAATGTGAAGATTTATACTTATTTTGTGTCCTTCTTAGGGGCTGGTCGGTGCTGGTGATGGCTGATGAGTGGTGTCGTGAGTGTGGGGGTGGATGGGTGGTGGTGTGGGTGCGGTGGTGTGGCATGCTGGTTGTTTTGGGGTGGGGGGTGTGGTGGGTTGTGGTGTGTGTGTGTGTGTGGGTTGGTGTGTGTGTGTGGGTTGGTGTGTGTTGTGGGTGGTGTGTGGTGTGTGGGTTGGGTGTGTGTGTGGGTTGGTGTGGTGTGTGGGTTGGTGTGTGTGTGGGTTGGTGTGTGTGTGGGTTTGTGTGTGTGTGTGGTGTGTGAGGTTGTGTGTGTGTGGTGTGTGTGTGTGTGTGTGTGGTGGGTTGGTGTGTGTGTGGTTGGTGTGTGTGTGTGTGGGTTGGTGGTGTGTTGTGGTGGGT
>NC_061822.1:30563269-30565769 GCF_019202785.1 Penaeus chinensis
GAAACAATGGTATGGCAGAGGGCTGGATGGTGAGGACCAAGTAGCAGGTTTGCAGTGATCTAAGAGGATGAGGAAGGGTCATTAGCTGTTTCTTTTATGATGGCAGCAAAAGAGAGGGAAGGCAGTGAGTGAGCTTCTGTTGAGTTGTGGTCAGGGTGAGGGAAGGGGATAAAGTGATGTTGAGCTGCTTTTATTCCACCAGTTCAAAGGAGTAAGCAGCAGAGGCTAAATATAATATAGGAATGTCAGATGAAGTTTTGCTTCGGAAAACTATCAATTTCTTTCATAATACGTTTGTAAAAAATTAAAGGAATTATAAGGATCACTTAATCAAAAATCTAATTGTTTAAATTACTTGAAGTGATCATAGAAACAGAGGAATAATTATCCAATCTGTGCTTGGTTGTGCATTAATAGTTGTTCCTCACAGTGGAGAATGCAGTCTAGATTTGAAGTGTGGGCACATGTGCACCCTGGTTTCAAAAGGAGGCCAAAACCCATAGAATAAAAGTATTATATGCAAAGGGGAAGTACATAATATAAAATGATTGTTCTTCATTGTGCTTAGTTTCAAAACTTGTGTCAAAGATACTAATACAATTTATGTTAGGTCACATTATAGATTTACATTAAAGACCATTTTTTCAAAAGTTTGACAAAAATGAAATGTTATGTGTTGATCAGGGTTATAAAAACAGAATAGAGGTTTGTAAAAAGATGTGCTAAGGAAATGAACTCAGAACCCCCTCAAATTTAAATAAGACTTAGGAGGTGTTCTGCTCTGTAAACATTTTTGTTGGTAATTCTAATGGTAGCTCTTGAATAAAAGACTTACAGATATTGCTGCTTATAGCAAAGAATTCGTTTTTTGTAATAGTATTATACTGCAAATATATCACAAAGAATACAAAGGTAAACCTGTTTAGTTTATTAACTTTCCTGATTGCTATTTTTCTGCTGACTGTTGACAGAAAGAAGAAAACAAATGAAAAATATAGATTGCCACCGTATTCCATTTGTTCCACCTCTATACCGTTTTCACTACCATTCTGTCCCACATTGTTCTACAACCTTTGATATTTAACACATGTTATCCTGATTGTTAACTGATTTCCATCCTTTTTGCCACAATACCCCCCTAATCTCTTGCTCATTGTGTTTGTGGGGGGGGTTAGGAGATGGAGCCTGGGATCTCATCCCTTGCCTCAACTAATTTTGCAAGGCCTTTTCTTCTCTTCCTTTCCTTTTCCTTCTGTTCTTCACCCCCCTCTTCTGTCCCCTTCTTAAGGTGTGAGAGCCATGCTGAGAGGATGAATGGCTGGGTATATGTCAATCATGAATGGCCTCTAGGAGCCATTGGCATGGTATTCCCTTGGTTAATTGTCTAGCCCTATGGGGTAGACCATTTCCTCTCCTCGTTTATTTCAGACACACCAATACATGTCCAATAAAGAAGATTTTTTACCCATTAAGGCTTGCCCCTTCATCAACTAGCCTACCAAAATTTTATTTCATTGGTTTCCCAACCCCTTCCTCTTCTTTGACCACGGCACCAACCACAGATACTAACACCCCCTCGATGTTTACTGTCAACTCTATCCATTCCGAATCATCCACCCAAGTCATTACTCAATATCCAGAATACACCTATTCCTCTCTTCAAACATCCTCCACTCCCTCTCCTACTGAACAGTCTTCTTTATTGTCCACCCATACCACGCTTATTACTACTCTTCATCTTTATTGTCCTCCTCCCAACAGTACTATCTCCCTCTATACTACCCCATCTTCCTCACACCTTTTTCCTTCTACTACTTCTACCTCTGCAAACCTTTTGAGTACCCTTATTGGCCCAACCAAATAGGATCAATTCTTTGTACTCTGTACTCTGAGAATGCCCTTCCCTTTTAACAATATCTCCAAAACAGGTAGACAAAGTTTCCTTTCGCAGTCGTTCCGATCGTTCACGCCTTGTCACGGTTATATCTAAGTCCCCAAGCTCATGCACTAACTACCCTGACTGACCTCACTGACAAACCTATACCTGCCCAATCTCACTCCTCCCTTAATACTTGTACCGGGACTGTTTCCGTCTCTGACAGATTGTCCTGTCTAAGACATGGACTGGTCAGACTGTGAAACCGACTTGCTCGCATGCCTCGTCGACTATGATGCGGTGACAGTTCAGTGCTATACTATTCCTCCAAGAGACCAACAGAAGTCCTACATCAATATTGTCAAGATTAGCTACCATAGACATGATCTCCTCCTTGAGTTTATATTGGTAGAGTGCCCTGCCGTGTCCGACCATATCGACCTCTTCCCCGTCAATGTCATAAATATTGTTTTGTCCACTCAGCCAAACATTGTCATTCCACAGCTCTCTGTGTACCCAACCTGGTCTTGATTGTTCAAATTGCTTTGCTCAGTCACAGACATGTGCCAATTATGGTGGCTCCCATTATGTATTTTGTGGGAGCTGCTCTGCTTAGAAGCTCGA
>NC_061822.1:30575769-30580769 GCF_019202785.1 Penaeus chinensis
AAATAAAATTAATTAATTTGTAAACATGTAAATTTTCTTACATATTTCACGTTTCATCATTCAATAAAGCTAGACCTTGATACTTCAAGTGCTAATTTAAAGTGAGTAGTAGCAGTTGCATTAATGGTAGTAGTAGTAATAAACGGTATGAATGACATATCGTTAACAAACAGCAGTTAGACGTGGACACAGGGATTTGACAATGGTAAGGAAGAACACTAAAAAGTAAAAGGTGAAATTCGTAATTCGGGGAAATTAGCTAAACTTTACTATTAACTTTATCGTCCCTGAACTCGTTTGTTCCATGTTAATCTGCGTTTTTTTTTTCAAATAACTTTGGTTTTAATCTTATTTAATCTACATTTTTCAGGTTTGACTTTGTTTTTGTTTGTTTTAACTCATTTACGCATATTCTTAAATTTTCTTTCACATTCGGCAAATAGATAAAATAGAAACAAACAAACAAAAAAGGAAAAAAAAAGAAAATGAAAAGGAAAAAAGGAAGAAAGAAAAGAGTAAACAAAAAAGGAAAGTAAAGAAAAGACAAACAAGCAAACAAATTAATAAAAAATATATACACCCCATTATACATTAATTTACGAACCGAGAAAACAAGTGATCCTTGTAATTTCAGAATAACGTGTAATAGGATTTGATATTTTTGACTTTGATCTTTTATTAACATTAATATTCGTTTTATTGCACTGCAGTAATTCAATTTCATACATACACCTTACCTATGACCTTCCATCGCCTATGGAAAGTAATTCAGTTAAAGTTTACATTGGAGTAATTCAGTTTAAAGTTAATTTCAATTTGGCTAACATGACATTAGTGAAATATGATTTAAGTGCCCGCAGAGTAACTTCTTATTAGTTTACCGACAAAATTAGATAAATTAATCAGTTTGCGACGGAATTGTAGCTACAGAACAATGTAATTCTGTTGGAGTGTTCAGTGATATACCATTTAGTAAGGGTTAATTCTGAATCTATGGAGGGTGAAAGAATTGGGTACACAGATAACAGGGAATATATATATATATATATATATATATATATATACATGTGTCATTAGCTACTTATTGTATTTAGTGTCCATTTTTTAATCTAAGATTTATGTTATGAAAGTGTAGTTGAAATATTTATATATAGATGTGTATGACTATATCTATATATCTATAATTCTTACGTGCTATTTATCCACAGACACACAAGCACACAAACACACAGACACACAGACACACAGACACAGACAGACAGACACACACACACACACACATACACACACACACACACATTTTTCTCTATTTCTCCTACCATCTCGTCCGCTTAACCCCCCCCCCCCCCAAAAAAAAAAAAAAAAAAAAAAAAAAACTCTTACCCTGATAAATCGCCTGAAATCATAGTGATGGCTTTGTATCACGTAAACCCTGCTCAGATAATAAGTTACATAATATAATACCGTTACAATATCATGGGATTTAGAACCATTTTTATAGTTCTTTCTATCTTTTCACGGCGATAATATTCACAAAGATGAATATGTTGATAGTGATAAATAGGACAGTGACAATGATGAGGATTATTGTAATGAGAGTAATGGTGATTATGATGATAATGATGAAGGTAATAACAGTAAAAGTGGTAATGATGATAATGAAGGTATCAATAAAGATGAAAATTAATATAATGATGATAAAGGTAATAATGATTATGATAACAATGATAAGGATACTGCTAATGATGATGATGATGATAATAATAATAATAATAATAATAATAATAATGATAATAATATATTTTTTAATACTAATGAAAACAATAATAATGATAATGGTAATGATAACGGTGCTAATAATCGTAATAATGATCATGATATTGAATACATAAATAATGGTAGTCCTTATAATGATATTATTATTACCGAAAGTGATAGTAATAATGGGAATGATTATGCTAACGATATTATTCTACTAATACTACTATTAAAACTACAACTGCTGCTGATAATAATAACAGTGATAACAATCATAAAATTATGCCGATGATAATAATGATAATGATAATAATAATGATAATAGTAATAATGTTGATAATGATAATAATAACGGTAATAATAATAACGATGATGATGATGGTGATAATAATAATAATGATAATAATAGTAATAATAATGATAATAATAATAATAATTATTATTATTATTATAATGATAATAATGATAAAATCAATAATAATCATAAAAATGACAATGTTAATAATAATGATAATAGTAATAATAGTAGTAGTAGTAGTAGTAGCAGTAGCAGAAGCAGTAGTAGTAGTAGTAGTAATAATAATAATAATAATAATAATAATAATAATAATAATAATAATAATAATAATAATAATAATAATAATGATGATGATGATAATAATATTGATGATAATGAAAATAATAATAATCATTACAATAATGATTATGCTAATAATGGTGGCAGCAATGAAAATGATGATGATAATAATAATAATCATAACAAAAAAAATGCAATTGACATTCACAACACTACAAAAAAAAAGAGAAAAAAAAAAACAAAAAAACATAACACAAACACCTGAAGAGATAACCACAAAAGAAGTATCCGGCATCGCTCTGGTCCCGTTTCGGCAATACAAGAGTAATATCCAAGTTTAAGAACGACCGCCAACCTCTCACAGACCGACAATTGCAGTGTGATTTTCCGCGCAAATTACCCGCGTAACTGAGTTTCCAGATATGCAAATCTGTCCCGGCGCTCAATAGTGACGGTTTGATATATTCCGGAAATCAAAGGCGGCGACGCAGATACTTTGAGGCGGGTTCGTGACGTCAGCGGGTTGAGGGAGTGGCAGGGGTGTGTGTGTGTATGTGCATATATATATATATATATATATATATATATATAAATATGTATATATACATATGAATATGTATATATATAAACGTATATATATTCACATATACATACACACACACTCACATATATATATATATATATATATATATATATATATATATATATTTATATATATATACACATTTATATATATATGTATGTGTATATATATACACATTTATATATATATATATATATATATATATATGCATGTATGTATATATATATATACACATTTATATATATATATGTATGTATGTATGTGTGTGTGTGTATGTGAGTGTGTGTGTGTATGTGTGTATATGTATGTGAATATATATATACACACACATGTGACGCACACACACACGCACACACACACACACACACACACACACACACACACACACACACACACACACACACACACACACACACACACACACACACACACAAAGACTGTCTCCCTCTCGTCTCTCTCTCTTTCCCTTTCTCCGTCCCTCCCCCATATAAAAAACGCGAAGAGGGAGAGGGAGGGAGGGCGAGAGGCCTCAGCCAAAACCTCTAAGGCTTCAGATTCCGGAACATGCATATTCATTTTTGCATCCCTTGCGTGCAACATTAGGCCTGTGCTTGATATATTTTTCGCATTTTTTTTTTATTTTTTGTGTTCATCATTTTAGCGTGTAGGTTACACCTTATAATTTTCATAAATAGATTTTCTTTTCAGAATTTACTTTAGTGTTATTATAATTATTAGTATTGCTTTTGTTATATTTTTTATTAATGTTATCATTATGATTATCATTTATATCATTATTATTATTTTATTATTATCATCATCATTATTACTATTATCATTACTATTACTATTATCATTACTATTACTATTATCATTACTATTACTATTATCAATACAATTATTATTGTTATTATCATTATTGTTATTGTCATCATAATTATCATTATTCTCTTATTACTTTTATTATCATCATCATCATCTTTATGAACATCTTTATTATTCTGTTATTATTATTATCATAATTTCTACTATTATCATTATTATTAGTAGTAATCTCATTAAAATTACCATTATTATCATTATTTAGCATAATATTGTAATTATCTATTTCATCATCATTATTGTTATGAACACTCATTATTGTTATCATTATCATTATCACTGTATTGTTATTATCAATACTATTATTATTAACATTACTGGTAGTAGTATCATTATCATTATTGACATCAATTTTACTGTTAATATCATCATCATCATTAACATTATTAATATCATTATCAGTAATATAATCACCATCCTCATCATCATCATTATCAATACCATCATTTTCACTATCATCATAATTGTTGCTACTGTTGATATTCTACTACTAGTAGTAATAACCATCATGCTTAATAGCATTACTGTTATTATCATCACCATTACTATTACTGTTATCATTAACAATATCACTTCCACTACCTGAAATATTATCTATATTAGTAAGGTCATCATTAATTAAATGTCCTCTTACATAGCAAAAAAATCATGAAATATCACCTGTACTGATGTATCTGTTTATTTCATTACTAAATATATACACTTACTGTATTTCTTTGATAGTACTTCAGAATATCCGAAATGTGATGGATGAATACATGATGCTCGTGTAAGCTAAGAAAAATACAAGACATAGTTTTTTTCGACTTTGTTGTTGTTATTATTACCATTATTATTATTGTTGTTGTTGTTATCATTATCATTTTCATTATAATCACTTTCATTATTACTTTCATTATCATTATTATCATCATTCTTATTTTCATAATCATTATCATCAGCCAGACATTATACGTGCAAAAGTGGCATTCCTATTTCAAGGAGACTGCTCTGTCCTTTATAAATTATGTAAGCTCATTCGATTAACAATAAACAAAGTCAAGCAAGCACGTTCGCTCTGTTCCTTTGTCTTTATCGAGTTTTTGTTTGTCTCGAGGCGATTTTACCTGTGCCTTTGTAGGTATATTGATTCATTTAATACTGTACTCTAATATTGTACCAGAGTACGAGACAAAAAACTAGATTAGAGTAGAAAAGACT
>NC_061822.1:30588269-30590769 GCF_019202785.1 Penaeus chinensis
AATATCCCTTTACACATGTTTAACTATCATTTTCCTTCTCTCGTTTCCACATTTCATTTGCCCCCCCCCCCCCTCTACCCGTTAGATTATTCAAATATTTGTTTTCGTTATTATAAACCTCAATGTACTTATTTTTACTCATCCGTTTTCGTTCTATGTTTCTTTGTCACTTTCAAACCCTACGTCATTAATCTGAACGTTCATGGAAAAAAAACAAAAAAAAAACAGGTCCAAAGCTTGCGTTAGTAATCATATTAACATTCATACTATAATGACGAGCAATCGCCTTAGATTAAATATAAAACCTTTTTCATTGCATCGTCATGTGTGGAATTAGTGTCAATGATCCGCCTGCACGTGTGTCCTAAATCCGGTGGATTTTTTGTGGCCCGAAAATTAATTAATTCGGTTCGCAGAACTCGAAATTTACATTAAATGGAGAAGAGAAAATCAACAGCAACGTTTACTTACGCTTCACGACATTATGAAAAAATATAAGAATGAAGTTTCAAAATCAAGTTGAGATTTGCTTGTCAGATCAAGCCTAATGTATTTAAATTTAATGAATATACACGATATTGTTTTAGGCATTTGAGAACAGTACATGTTTAGCTCTCTAAAAATACAGCAGCACTGATTTCTCACTTAAATGCGTCTCAGTTTTTGTGTTTGTAAACGTATAACTTTTCCATGTAGAATACGTTAGGAAAAGTCTGGCGTTGATAAGTTTGTTTACAATCTGACCGCGGGAAAGTTTACATTTTTAAAAGTTTATGTTTGTTGGAAGATCTTTTTTTCTGCTTTTTTAAGGCAATATTTTTAGCTTTTATTATTTTCAGAAATTCACCCTGATATATATATATATATATATATATATATATATATATATATATGTATATACACACACACATACACATATTTATGTGTGTATGTGTGTGTGTATGTGTGTTTGTGTGTGTGTGTGTCCGCGCGTGTGTGTGTATTCTTTTTTTCTACAATAGAACATGAAAATGCGAGTAGAACAGAATGAGGGCAAATGCGCACTCGCCAAAAAAAGTGTGTACAGTGGTTTAGTGTGGTAAATGCAGGTCTTTACAATATTTCGGCGTTTTTAGGAATCCGATCTTTGGTTTCGGTTATCATTGTCTTGGTGCTTGCCTGGGAGAACTCCTTACAGAAGTGTAGCTGTTTGAGTTTAAGATCTACCGTGGTGTCGTTGTGTGCCTGAGAGAAATTAGTTTGAGTTCCTGACAAGCGATTTAGCAAGATAGAAGGACATGCGGAAAAGCTTGTAATTAAGACTGTGGGGAAAAAGATTCATCATTTTTCACGAGCATCATGTAATAAGTAATATTTTTTTCTTATTTTTTCTCCTTTCATGTATTGCAAATCTCTAGTGCTAACAAAGTGAATACGTATATGACTTGCCTAAAAAAAAAAAAAAAAAAAAAAAAAAAAAAAAAAAAAAACTGTTAGCTATATACTGTTAGAAATATTTATGTTTAGACATCTATTCACATCTATATCTATATCTATCTATCTGTCTGCATACGCACACACAACACACACACACACACACACACACACACACACATACACACACACACACACACACACACACACACACACACACACACACACACACACACACACACACACACACACACACACACACAACAGACACCCACACACAAATATATCTATATATCTATATTTATATCTATCTACCACACACATATATGCATATCATAGACATACAAGTATAAGTGCAAGAAGAATGCTTGTCATGGCATCGTAAAACGTTTTTTCTCTATGAACCGAACTTCTTGAAAGGTTAAGTCGCACAATGCATTTGTTCCCATGGCCTGAGCCAGGAAGACAAAGGTAACTCGCGAATCTTTGAACAGTGAGCCTCACAAACTCTCTGTGTGTTCAGTGTTCAAGTTTTGATTTTGTTCATTCTCCTTTGCCGGTAGTTTTGTTGACATCGCGTGTGTGCCATGAGCTGGTTCTTCAGTGGCGAAGAAACCCGGGGTCGAGGAGGATAAAGCTGAAGTCTAATTTATATAATTATTAGGTGTAACCAAGGAGTTCCATTAGTGTAACCAAGGAGTTTAAGGTGGAGCACCTGCAGAATCCCCATGTATATGAAGTCTTTCGTTTTAACTTTATGACAAGACGGACGACACTGTGAAAGATGCAAAAGCGAGCCATGAAACAAATCAGAAAAAGTAATGAAAACGCAAAAAATACAGGTACACGGGTACACATGGTCGGTTGAATGTGTTTGTACTCAAGAAGTACTCTAACTTTGTTTATTTTAGTCTAATGAGTCTGCTCAATTTACTAAGGACAGAAAAGTTTCCTTTGTAATGGAGAGTGAGTTTCTAAATACGTTTGCACATGTACGCTTTAATTCCACAGGAACCAACCCCCGCCCAGAAGCTGTAACGGCAGCTACAAACTACGGGTATGTTTTCGCCTTTTGATTTCGTGACAC
>NC_061822.1:30593269-30595769 GCF_019202785.1 Penaeus chinensis
CCAACTGATCCTCATTCTGGCCGACTAAATATAGATTAAAGAGGTTCATAGATGTCTTGAAACAGTAGAAAATATAGGTGATGGTAAAGATAAAGAGGGTGATAATAGTGATAGTAAAGGTGATAACATGCACAGTACTGATGAAAATTTTACCGTTGTAAAGACAGTAGCTGTGAGATACTGAAATAATAGAAAGAGGGAGAGACAAGGACACAGACAAAGACGGGGGCAAGCAGGCAGGCAAAGATAGATAGATAGAGAGAGAAAGAGGGAGAGACAGAGAGAGAGAGAGAGAGAGAGAGAGAGAGAGAGAGAGAGAGAGAGAGAGAGAGAGAGAGAGAGAGAGAGAGAGAGAGCGAGAGAGAGAGCCGGAAAGAGAGCGAGAGAGAAAGCGAGAGAGCGAGAGAGAGAGAGAGAGAGAGAGAGAGAGAGAGAGAGAGAGAGAGAGAGAGAGAGAGAGAGAGAGAGAGAGAGAGAGAGAGAGAGAGAGAGAGAGCGAAAGCAGATGAGAGTAACCAAGAATGAAGTAGAGAACAAAGGCTGAAAGTTTTGGAGGACAAAATAAATCATATGACGAAGTTAGAATCGGACATCCTCATCCACTTCGAGCAAACGAAAACAAAATCGCATCGCGGGAAAATGTTCTTTGTAGAATTTGAATCTTCCAAGAATTACGAGGAAGTAAAAAAAAAGAAAGGGAAAACACGAAAAAATATGTGTTATTAAATAAGTAAAGAAGAGATTAGAAAAATCATATATACTTATTCTATTTTTTCCATCTCATATACTATTCATCAATAATGAAACAAAACCCACTTTGAGAGAAAACGAAATCTCCAAACAAAACAAAAGAAAGCAGAATCAATCTCTGTCCTACAACCAAATCAATATCTCCCATTCTACTAATCTTACGGTACTTACCCAGCAAACAAAAAAACAAAAAAAACAAAAGCTACTTAAGACCGAACATCCGGGTCCCAAGAGACTTCCAGATAACGCCAAGGGACATGTGAAGAACAAAGACGCAGGAGCTTCCCCGTCTGCGAAGGAAGTCGGTCACAGTCCCTGGCCTTCCTAAAATCCTCTTAAGTCCTGCTTCCGAGGAAATTCCTGGAAGGGAACGAGAAGAGTATTCCTAACAAAGTGAATTCTGCTTTGGATTTATAACAGGAGCAGGGAGTGGGGGGGAGGGGAGAGGGCGGGAGAAGAGATGGAAGGAGGGGGGTAGCATCATATTTTTTTGTATTATATATAAATGTACATATATGTATAAATACACACACACATATCTATATCTGTCTATCTATGTGTGTGTGTGTGTGCGTGTGTGTGTCTGTGTGTGTGTGTGAGTATCTGCCAAAGTGCTAGTGTGTATTTACGCGAGTGTGTACCTGTTTATATTTCTTCAAACTGTAGCAATATCGCAGTCTACCACAGTCAGTCTACCTTAAATAATCAGTAGTAAACCTTTTACCCTTTTCTTTTATTTTCCCTCATTCGGTTCCGCCTACAACAGCGTGTGTTTATGGTGATCCCTACTCTCGTCAAGAAGTGAATTTAGTTAGCCAAGGTGCACTGCGGTTGCTACGCGTTTGCAGCGATTGCGTATGGGTACGCCTGTAAGGGTGTGTGTGTGTGACTGTGTGTGTGCGCGTTTGTATGGTGTGTGTGCGCGCGTTTGTATGGTGTGTGTGTGTGTGTGTGTGTGTGTGTGTGTGTGTGTGTGTGTGTGTGTGTGTGTGTGTGTGTGTGCGCGTGTGCGTGTGCGTGTGCGTGTGCGTGTGTGTGTGTTTGTGTGTGTGTGTGACTGTGTATGCGCGTTTGTATGGTGTGTGTGCGTGCTTGTATGGTGTGTGTGTGTGTGTGTGTGTGTGTGTGTGTGTGTGTGTGCGTGTGCGTGTGCGTGTGCGTGTGCGTGTGCGTGTGCGTGTGTGTGTGTGTGTGTGTGTGCTTTCGTGCACAAAGACACTGATAGGAGGATGTTGTCAGGTAAGAGGATTGTGGATATGATAACTTTTTTTTATGATAACAATGGTAGTGATGGTGAAAGTATTATTAACTACTGTTTACTAAGGACGGAGGATCTCGTTAGAATTAATAAGCACGCATTCCTTTTACTCCTTTATATATTCAAGACGATTAATCTCATTAGAATTAGTAAGTAAATATTAATGCCATATTATACGAGATTTTTCTTTTCCTTCCCGGCTAAATGGAGGAATTTCTTACATTCTTATGTTAAGTATTTTTTACGGGTTTTAAAGCGGATATGTGAGAAAATAACCGGTACATTTATTTCCGGTGAAGTTGTAGTCCTGTCTAAATCAGTTATAGCGCTGATTTGCCTTTTTTCACGGTTATATCAAAGTAATCACAGACCTTGTGTTCTTTCTTAGATCGAATGGTAATCTTCAGCTGCAAGATGACACAAACCCAACATTTTGCTTTCACGTCACTCTAAAGTCTCCATAAAAGAACCTCACGACGGCTCTGCATCGCC
>NC_061822.1:30598269-30600769 GCF_019202785.1 Penaeus chinensis
TAGTGTGCAGAGAAAGATCACGAGGAATTTGCTATGATGGTCTTTACGATGTCATAACAATGTTAAATGGGTCCTTGTTTGGGAAACTTCCTTATAAAGTCCCTTCCAGGCAGATTAGTTGCATTTTTGACACCAGATTGGTCTTCATACAGAAGCATGTATTTTTTTCAAGGTCAGTGAACGCTATGTTTGTTTGCGAGATATATACATAGTAATATCGGTCATAAAGGCATCTGCCAGTGCCGAATTATCAGTTTATTAGTTACTACAAACAGATAAATTATATCCAATGAGAAAATCTTTGGCATATTTATCTCCTTTTTTCGGGGATCAGCCTTTTTTTGTGTGAAGGTTACAGTTATATTCTGCAACAGCTACCCAGACGTCGTTTTTTTAACCGAAAAAAGCCACTAGGGTCCTTACCTGTGGGTTTTTGAAAAACTTAAGAGAGTTTCTTGAAGAGACCTTTCACCTTTTGTCACATGGGAGACACAGGTGTTGCGAGGGGAAGAAGAAGGTACTTGTGGAAGAAACCGAACAAGTATTTTTACTTTGGTGAAAAAGCTTTCTACAGAAAAAAAAGAGAGGAAAAAATTCTCAATTGTTTCTAGTGCCACATGTCATATTCACCTCTGACAGGTTCTTTCAGTCGGTAAAAATAAATTCGATGTCGAATCTATTTGTATGAGAAACACCACGCTGGATCTGACATAAAACTTTTAACTTCAGATGACGTAACTTGCATTTCAGTAATAGACAGATAGGTCGATATGTCAACAAACCGCAGCGTTTCAGAATTAACTGTCCGTAGAGATTTTATGATGCATTGCTATCTAATTGTGTGACTGGCAGCAAATGCCTCAATGTTTCAGCAACTTCCTTTTGGTCTTTCAAGTCACTATACATCTACCTCGAGAAAAAAAAGGAAAATTCATGTGGCTGACCTACATTAGTACGACACATTTCCGTTTTTTTTTTTTCATTTTAAAACGAAAATATAATAAATAAGTTTACATCTCCAGCATTCTGTCTCTTTGAAGAAAAAAACAAAGAACAAAAAACATTTCTGAAAATAGCAATTCACAAGGTTTTAGTCAAAGGGAATTTGCATAGAGTAAACCAAAAAATCTTGATGTGAGACAAAGTGACCACCGGCGGGAATTAGCCTCATTTAGTTAGATCAGATTCTCTTCTTAAAATACCATTAATTCTTTCCTTTAATACTTGTTTGAATCCTGTATTAAATATTTTTGTTTTATTAAAGACAAATATATTTTGCAATGTGTATAAACAAAACATTTCATTGATTGTGTTTCCCTGAAGCCAGTTCCTCTATTTATGTTTTAACGTCATGTATTCAATATACCAGATCTATAGTAAAAAGTAATTTTCAAATCCACTAATCCATGACTCGATATTAATCCAATAAAACCTTTGTATACAAAGATGAAACTGAAATAAAAGTGCTCACACATAAATACATATCTGCCTCTCTCTTTTTCTGCTCCCCTCCTATCTCTCTCCTAACAAACACACACACACGCATATGTATATATATATATATGTATATATATATATATATATATATATATATATATATGTATGTGTGTGTGTGTGTGTGTGTGTGTGTGTGTGTATGTGTAACTATATATGTATGGATGTATATGTGTATATACACATATATATTTATATTTATATATATATATGGATATATATATATATATATATATATATATATATAAATATATGTGTTTGTGTGTATTCACACATATATAAATGAACATGTATACACACACACTCACACACACACACACACACACACACACACACACACACACACAAACACTAATACACATACACATACTAATACACATATACATTTATTTATATATATATACATATATATATAAACATATATTTATATATATATATATATATATATATATATATATACATATATATGTATGTGTGTGTGTGTGAAAATTCATACGTATTATATATATTATATGTATAAATACACGCACAAATACACATAGCTGTATGTACGTATTATAAATGTGCACCGATGTAGCGTCTCACTGGTAATCAGACCAGTTTTCTTCCGGTAAATGGGATTAGTAAGCGAAGAGAAGAACTGCAAGCCTCATTGTTTCCTTAGAGATGTCCCTGTAGTGCAGTGTTTCTCAATATCCATTTAACACATACATAATTACACACGCACGCACACACATACACAAACGCACGCACACACACACACACACACACACAAACACTAATACACATACACATACTAATACACATATACATACTAATACACACACACGCACACACACTTACCAATACGCATACATATGCTAACACACACACACACACACACACACACACACACACACACACACACACACACACACACACACACGCACACATACACACACACACACACTCGCACGTAAACAACACAAATTCGTCCCTAACGAAGACCAGGAAGAAACATCGAACG
>NC_061822.1:30618269-30620769 GCF_019202785.1 Penaeus chinensis
TTTGTTGCATTTGCTTATGTCCTGGAAAATATTTGTTATAATCTTTCAGCAGTTAGATTTTTCAATATGATTATTACCATTCAAATCTAATTATATTTATGACCACAGTGTTTCCCCCCCCCCCTTCACAAAATGATTATGATGAGTGTGATTACATAATCATCACCAGTAATTCGATCATCATTGATTAACATGATTACAAATCATATCCAAAGCATTTTAGAAATTCACCGCCTTTTTCCCTGATGACGTCACGCGGTAGCTTGCCTTAGTGGGGAATCGGGACAAGGGAAAGGGAGCTGCATTGACTAAATCTTTTTTGAAGGGGAAACGGGCTGAGCTGTCTTGAGCTTTCACTCTATTCTTGCTCTGTTGAAGGCGGGTATTAGTCTTCTCCGCAATGCAGATTGCAATACCTTTCAATTTTCCTTTCGTTGCAGGAGAATTGGAAGGAACGCTATCTCGCAGAGTTGGAGATGATTCCGTTGCAATGATTCTGTTGATGTATCTACCAGGATACACACACACACACACACACACACACACACACACACACACTCACACACACACACACACACACACACACACACACACACACACACACACACACACACACACACACACACACACACACACACACACACACACACACACACACACACACACACACACACACACACACACACACACGCTCACACACTCACACACACACACACACACACGCTCACACACACACACACACACACACACACACACACACACGCTCACACACTCACACACACACACACACACACAATATATATATATATAATTCTTTATTTCTTTATTTATTTTTTTCATTTTTTCAGAATCTCACCACATTGAATTCTAAAATGGCGCGTATTTCTCTCATCACTATTCTGTCATTGCTTTTGATCTTTGGATCCTCATACGCCCTAATCCCTGAGCTAAGAACAACTGCATTTCTCATTGATGGGGAGATTTTTTTCAGTCAGTTTCATCCACTTTTGGAATTATTTCGTAACGTTCATCGTTAGTGTATCCTCTTCAAATCTTCAATCTTTAAAAAGTATGCATTAATTCTAAAGTTAATAGTTTATGAAAGTCAACTTCAGCTACATTTATATAAGAGAGAAATATAGATAGATAGATAGATAGATAGATAGATAGATAGATAGATAGAGAGAGAGAGAGAGAGAGAGAGAGAGAGAGAGAGAGAGCGAGAGAGAAAGGAGGAGAGAGAGGGGAAAGAGTAAGAGAGAGAAGGAGAGAGAGAGAGAGAGAGAGAGAGAGAGAGAGAGAGAGAGAGAGAGAGAGAGAGAGAGAGAGAGAGAGAGAGAGAGAGAGAGAGAGAGAGAGAGGGAGAGAGGGAGAAAGAGAAAGAGAGAGAGAGAGAGAGGGAGAGAGAGGGGGGGGGGGCAGATATATCGATAGGCACATATATATATGTATAGATAGATAGATAGATAGACAGAGATCGATAGATAGATAGAAAGATAGATAGATAGATGAGGGGATGACAAAGAGACAAACAAACAGTGATAGGCAAAAGGTTTGAGAGAATTTTTTTTTTTTGCAAACAGATAAAAGCAGAATACACTATCATGTTTCCAAGGTTATCTAAATAAACATATGTACGTCATTAAGCCTAGTTAAAAAAAAAAAAAAAGTAAAATGTAATACGATAAGATAATTCATAAGGCAAAATAAAATCATCATTGTCTTTTTTTTCTTCCGTGACCCACATCATCTGCTCATTTTTAAAAATTTCGTTGCATTTTTTATCTTTATTTCATAAAGTTCAGGAAAGCAATAATAAATGCTCTGGAAATATGGGCCATTCCCTCTTTTGTTAATTTTGTCTCATAAATCTTGATCCTCCATTGCCTATTGACGATTGCAACAGAAGGTCAACAAAAGAGCAAGAAAAAGAGTGGGAGTGTAAATATTACAGAATAAAGCGATAAAAATATATGTTTCATATTGCACTGGAGTCGGTGATTTGCAAATGTGTGTCACATATATACTGTAATGCATATCTATCTATCTATCTATATGTATATTTATATATGTATATATATGTATTTATATACGTATACGTATATATATATATATATATATATATATATATATATATATATATATATATGTATATATATATACACACACACACTCACACACACACACACACACACACACACACACACACACATATATATATATATATATATATATATATATATATATGCATATATATATATATATATATATATATATATATATATATATATATATAGAGAGAGAGAGAGAGAGAGAGAGAGAGAGAGAGAGAGAGCGAGAGAGAGAAACGTAAAAGGGGGAAGAAGAAACAGAGGATGGCGCAGGAAACAAAGAAAGGAAGGAGTGAGAAAAGAGTAAAAAAGGACAAAGCAGATGAAGCAGAAAGAAAGATGAGATGATAAAAAAAAAAAAATCACAAAATAAACAAGAGGAAAAGAAG
>NC_061822.1:30658269-30663269 GCF_019202785.1 Penaeus chinensis
AAAATTGTTTTCAATCTGCTTAAGTTTCCTGTACTTCGATTAATTAATCAACTTTTTCTTGCAGATTCCTTTACTTCGATTTGACTAACGTTGCCAATCTTGGTTTCTACTTCTTCCTTGAGTTCTTAGATTTTCATGTCAGATTTTTAGTATCCTCTCTTTCTAAATGGTTGTGTTCATGCGCATATTATGCACTAATTGCTTCAAATTTACGTTTTTCTTCGCGTATTTTCAAAAAAAAAAAAAAAAAAAAAAATGCTATCAGGCTGTTTACCTTGGTTTCAAAAGCCTCAATTCTAACTGCTGTTTCTGCTAATTTAATTTCCCTGGTCTGATCTTAGTTGTTACTCATTAAACAAACGCAAAAACAAAGGTGTACTCACGGCATTTGTCTCTATGCGCGAAACGCTAACCACGCAGGATTCACGATCACTTCTCGCCTCCCTCACTTTCACTCTCACTTCCCTTTAGAAAGCCTCACCATCTTTTTTATTTTTTTCACTTATGCGTTCACTTTATAGCCGAAATTATTCTTTCGACATGAACTATGCATATTTACAGAACCCATGGCTAGCAGACCATTGCCCGATCTTCTCCTTATTTAACAATATGTAAGAGCTGTACTGCACTGATGCGATGAACTGCACTCTCCGTGTGTGTGTGTGTGTGTGTGTGTGTGTGTGTGTGTGTGTGTGTGTGTGTGTGTGTGTGTGTGTGTGTGTGTGTGTGTGTGTGTGTGTGTGTGTGTCCATGTATGTATGTATGTATGTATGTATGTACATATATGAATATATACATATACATACATACATATATATGTATGTATATATGTGTATGTGTGTATAAATACTTATACGCAGACGCACACACACACACACACACACATACATATATATATTTATTTATATTTGTATATCTGTACGTATATATATACATATACATATTTGTTTATTTATTTATATATATATATAAATAAATATACATATATATATATATACACATATATATATGTGTGTGTGTGTATGCGTGCGTGCGTGCGTGCACGTATGTTTATGTATGTATGCGCGCGTGCGCGGGTGTGTGTTTGTGTGTGTGTGTGTGTGTGTGTGTGTGTGTGTGTGTGTGTGTGTGTGTGTGTGTGTGTGTGTGTATTTGTGTGTGTGTGTGTGTGTGCGTGCGTGCGTGCTTGTCTGCGTGTATGTGCACATGCGTGCGTATGTCGTTTTGTCATCGTATAATAAATAGACCAATTTACTGTTAGTAACCCTTGCATCCTTTAACAGGCCTTCCAGTGCGCCAGCTTCTCCTCGAGATTTTTCTCCTTTCATTCCTTTAAAAAGCTTAACTTTATCCTCTGGTATGAGTATATAAATCACCGCAATATCCCTCAACTCCCTTCATCATTTTTCACTGTGTTATATAACCTCGAAATTTTCATCTTTTAAGAAGAACATTTGCAGCCTCACTGTGGCTAATCTACGGTATCATGTTCCTTATTGTTTCATCAATCATATCCGTATTTTCTTTTTCTTTGTCTTCTTCCCTCTGTAGTTTTGTTTATAAGTTCATTTAGTTCTCTACTTTGATTATTATTATTATTATTATTACTATTGTTATCATCACCATCATCATTATTATTACTATTATTGTTATTATTATTATTAGTAGTAGTAGTATTACTATTGTTATTATCATCATCGTCATCATCATTATTACTATTATTATTATTATTGTTATTATTGTCATTATTGTTATTAATATTATTATAATCATTATTATTACCAATATTGTTATCATTATTATCATTATCATAATTATTATCTTAATTATGAGATACCCATTTTTCCTTTCTCCCCTTATTACTTTCGTTCGTCACTTGTTATCTATTTAAAGAATTTTTTTTTTTATCATCTCTTTTTTCCGTCTTTTCTTCGCTTTGTTTTAATTTTTTTCTTCTAATTCCATCCCGATTATCCATTATTGCTTCTTTTCAATCTCTAGTTGAAAGGCCTCCTTTGTTCAGATATCTTGCCTGTGTATATTTTCTTCCGGCGAATCAATTTATTCATTTTAGCTTCGAAATTACATTTGCTTGTTCGTCGTGTCATAGCTGATCAGCTTTTATATTTACCTTGTTAATGACTGCACCATTTAAACACTATCGCTCGGATCCTATTTCAGAAAATCAATTTCATTATTTTCCACTTTCGACCTTCTCTCTTTTAGAAGAAATTGTTCATTGTTTTCACAGTATTTTTCTGAAAAAGTGTTCTACAAACAACTCGCCTCGTTCATTCCTCTCTTTCTCTGTCTGTCTGTCTTTCTGTTTACATTTCTGAAACATGCACACACACACACATACATACAAACACACACAACACACACACACACACACACACACACACACACACACACATATATATATGTTTATATATGTATGTATGTATATATACATATATACATTCATACGCACACACACACACACACACACACACACACACACACACACACACACACACACACACATATATATATATATATATATATAAATAGTTATATATATTTATTTACAAATAACTATACATGATGCGGATAGGGTTAACAACACAATTAAAAAAAAAGACTCAACTGAGTATAAAAGTGAGTAAAACGAATATACACATCTCTGGGGAGAAATATAAGTAACGATAGAGGTTAACTATGGGATTGCAGCTGTAGATCAAGGGTGTCCGAATGTCCGACTGGGCGCGTGGAATGAACGCGATACAGACATATATACACAGCGAATGACCAGTGTGGCTTAATGTGTACACAGAGGATGGTTATGGCGTGTTGGGCTGAATCCAACTAGCAGCTTTATGGGGGTCTTAACCTTTGCACATTTTGACACAATGGGAAACTTTTTTTGTTTTTTTGTTTGGGACATATTTTTTTTTTTAGCTTTTAGAATCATGTCTGGGACGACCTTTGAAATATGGCGCGAGGAAGACGAACTATTCTAACGCATGTGGATACAAACTCTGGAAACCTTATTTGAAATTCTATCTCTTATACATTTATTAACCACTCTGGCATTCTTTGTACTTTTTTTCTTCTAAATGACGCGTCTTATGACCTTGAAAACACCCCACAAAGAAGAACAGAAACGAATCCCTACACGATTTCTCCAAAAGTTTAAGCACCAACGAAAACCGTCCTCCGCCATCCCCTTGGTGTGACTGGCAGGCGGCTCCCCTGAGGCACGGCGCCGATCTTGCTCCTTAATAGCCAATATCGTTTACGGAGAAACAATCCAGCCCGTCAGATTTGACTAGACAGTTTCCCAGAGACGAACGCGGTGGCGGGGAGGTGGACGGTGCGGGGGGCGGTAGGGGGAGGGGGGAGGGGGCTGTGGCATCATTCCCCTCTATACTTTAAGCCATTTGTGAACCAACCGCTGTGCTGGGATTACGGGGGAAAAACGTGGATGGACTCTTCTTTTTTAATTAAAGGAGTGGTAATGCTGGCAAGATTAAGTGCGGTTCTCTCTTGGGAGACAGGACAAGGGGAGAGGAGAGGGGGGTGAGGAGAGGGGGTGAGGAGAGGGGTAGGAAAGAGGAGAGGGGGTTCCGGGGAGGTAGGAGATCGCGGAGAAGGGGGTCGGGAGAGGAAAGAGGGGGGGGGGGGAAGAGGGAGAAGGTGAGGAAGGGAGAGAGGGGAGAGGAGGTGAGGGGGAGACATGAGAGGGGAATGGAGTGAGAGGGATCTGGGTGAGAGAGTGGCGGAGGGAGAGGGAGGGAGAAGGAAGGGTGGGGGAAGGAAGGGGGAGGGGATTCTAGATGAGAAGCTCACAGGGATCTTGATTATAAATGGAAGAGACGCATCGCAAAGACTGCTTAAGAAATGCTGAAATTCTATTTCGTAGTAGGACACCCTACGCTATTTCTTTTTCTTGCTTGAGTTGCTTGAGATATCTCAATAGATAGATAGAGATGGATAAATAGATAGAGACAGACAGATAGATAGATAGATAGACAGATAGATGGATGGACAGATAGAGAGAAAGAGGGGGGGAGGGAGTGATAAGTAGATACGCACACACACACACACACACCTTTATATACACACACACATAAATATGCAGTATATATACATATTTATTTATTTATTTATATACATATATATGTACTGAATATATTCATATATATACATATATATGTACTGAATATATTCATATATATATAGTACATATATATGTATATAAATCTATATATTTATATATATGTATATGTATATATATATGTATATATATATATATATATATATATATATATAGTACATATATATGTATATAAATATATGTATATAAATATACACACACACACACACACACACACACACACACATATATATATATATATATATATATATATATATATATATACACACATAAATATACAGTATATGTATATATTAATTTATTCATTTATGTAAATACACATGTATTGTATATATTTATATATACACATAAATATACAGCATATATACATATCTATTTATTCATTTACATACATATATATGTATTGTATATATTCATGTATATAGTACATATATATGTATAACAACATATGTATATACATATATATATGTATATAAATATATATATATATATATCTATATACATATATATGTATATATACACATATATAAAATATATATATACACACATACGTTTATATATATACATATATATATATATATATATATATATATATATGAATATATATATATACGGACAAATATACATATCTACGCATATATACACATGTATACTCTCATGTACAAGCACGGGAACGTACACATGTATCTATACATATATCTTTATACGCATACATATAGCTGTACATACACAAACATAGCCGTGTACACATACCTTCCATACACATACCCACATACGTGCCTGTATATAATATTAGACACGTAAGTGTACTGCTTCTCTTGCATAACACACATAGAGACGT
>NC_061822.1:30668269-30670769 GCF_019202785.1 Penaeus chinensis
ATGCTCTGTCTATTTCCCTGCTGTGGCAACGCTAACGTACGTCATGCAGTTCTACGATGGTATTTGTGCCTCTCCCGTGATTGAATTAACATCATTAATAACGGCAATACCAGCAACACTGTCCGCCTCTATTTCTTGCAATAAAATCTCAGCGTACCTAGAACCGATAGCCTCTCGTTGCAATCAGACGTGCGGAAAATAATTGGTCGCCGTTAACTGTAAACTAGTATTATGACGGGGAACGAGAAACAGAATTCATTTTAGAGGGGGACGGATGCTTATTCTCTGTGGAAGAGGTACGTCGTTTGTAATTTGGGGAATGTCGTAGTAAATTAGTTTAATGATCGCTAATGTGCGGAGTAGAATGTGCGTTTAAGATTTGATGTTCGTTTTGGGATGGGAGTTCATAAAAAGGGCTATACCAATGATAGAAAGCAAGTATTGGTTTTCTAATAAGGTTGATATTTCGAAATCCTAGCTTTTTAACTTTATTGATGATAAAAAAAGGATATTGCCAATGCTGATACTAAAAAAACCCGTCGATTTGGTAATGTTGATACTTACAGAAAGCCATTACTTTTTAACGTTGAGAATAACAGAAAACCATTGATTTATCACGTTGTTACTAACATAAAACCATAGATTTCTAACGTTGACACTAGCAAAAAATCTTTATTTTATTGATACTTACAGAAAATTATTGATTTCTAAGATTAACTATAACATTTCTAACGTTGATTTCTAACGATGATATTAACAGAAAAAAGTAATAATTCATAATGTTGATAATAAGAGACACCCACTGATTTATAACACTAATATTCATAGAAATAGAAATATAACAGAAAACCATTGCTTTCTAAAGTTCACAACAACATAAAACCGTCAATTTCTAACGTTCAGCATAGTTCATCTCTCAAACGACACAGCATATTCAGAAGGAGGGTAAAGTTCTGGTAATTCCTCCGCGAACCAGTTTCCAATACCTGGAGAGCACGTACTTTTATTTGTCAATTTTGACCTCCCTTTTCTTTCTATTTTCATCTTTTCTTTTCTTTCTTGTTCATTTTCTTTCATCGAAGTGGGTTAATGTAGTGTATATAGGATAAGATCCTGAGTTCGCTGAAGTCTGTTAATGATAGCGGATCTTATGGTGGGTGAAAAGATGTGAATGCTATCGCTCTTAAACCTGGTCCAATATGGCTTACCGAACAAGAGTGTTTCTCGATACTCTATCGCTCAGCAATATTAGGTGACTTTTATTGATCTTGCTTTTGGTATAATACAGTGTCTCTGCTATGGTCCCTAAGCCCTTAACGTCTGGTAGATGCAATGAAGAAAGGTATTTGTTTAAGCTATCGTCCAAGTTTTTCACATTTGTTTAAATGATTCAGTTACAAGATGGCATCCATAACTGCAGTCCAAGTTAGCTGATTAATGCAACACTCGTTTCTTGTTTTTCGAGTATTTCTTATCATCAATTTATAATTCACACACGTGCCATTACGATTAGAAAAGAATAACCAAAAGGTGATAAAAAAAAAAAAAACTAATGAGACATGTATCCCGATTTAGATCATTATGATACTTTTTTTTTTTTTTTTTTTTTTTTTTTTTTTTTTTTTTGAAGCGGGGAAGTTCCTGCGTTGCATTTTTTTTTTATCTGATCGATCGGATATACTATGAAAGTAACAATTATTTTGCATGTGAGTCAAATATGCTATAATTAAGTAATTTTAGAAAATCCAGGAAAGTAACGATCACTTACCTGCCTTTTTAGTGGTTCAGAAATGCATACCTCTCAGAAATATTTAAGTTATTAAGGAATCCCTTGCTAAAAGACATACCAAACTTACAATCATCAAAGGACAGCTAAACAAGAAGATTAGTTTACAGATTAAATAATTTCTTTCAGGATCCGGAGGTGATGTTACGAATTATAACTAGCATGTTGTTCAAGGCAGGAAAACAACAGGAATCGTGTTCAGTAAATGCCTAGTACAAAAAGGGAGGACGTGAATCAGAGAAAATGTTAATTCTGTGTTAAGACTTCGACTTGTGTTATCTTCATGCGGGAAATGTAGTAATGCCAAGTTTTTATTTGTTCTTTCAGTGGAATTGTACAAACTGTGTGTGATTTTGTGAGTGAGTGAGTGAGCATGTGTACGTGTGTGTGTGTGTGTGTGTGTGTGTGTGTGTGTGTGTGTGTGTGTGTGTGTGTGTGTGTGTGTGTGTGTGTGTGCGTGTGTCTGTGCGTGTGTGAATGAGAGAGGAGAGAAGAGAAGAGAACAGAAAAAAAGAGAAGAGAAGAGAAGGGAAGAGAAGAAAGGAGAAGAGAAGTGAAGAGAAGAGAAGAGCGAGAGAGAAAGAGAAAAAAAACGTAAACGAAACAATTCCGACCGTAAGAAGAGAGAAAGAGAGAGAGAGAGAGAGAGAGAGAGAGAGAGAGAGAGAGAGAGAGAGAGAGAGAGAGAGAGAGAAGAAAGAAAGAAAGAAAGAA
>NC_061822.1:30715769-30720769 GCF_019202785.1 Penaeus chinensis
GATAGACGGGAGAATGAATGAGGATAAGAATGGAGGGAGGGAGAGGGAGAGGGGGAAGGGGGAGGTGAAGGTGAGTAAAAAAGGATGCGAAGGGAAGGAAGAAAGGCTGAGGGGAAGGGAGGGGAAGGGAGGGGGAGGGAGGGGAAAGGAGGGGAGAGCCGTGGGTGCATTAGAGACGTGACTGGGGAACACCAATACCGGATTCACACAGTGCTAATGACTGTTATGGCCATTATACCGTAAGGCTCAAGATTCCGGTCATGAGCACCGTAAAATATCCGTAATGACTGTGGTGTGAATGCGGCCTCGGGGATATAAAATGCCCCAATGAAACCTGCGGGAAAATTATCTTCCATAAAGAGAACTCGTTTCTGGTTTGTGGAATCATCTGGAAAAACTTTATAGAGAGATTTGGTGGAAAAAAAAAAAAAATCTAGGAAATTAACTCGCGGATTCCAATTCAAATTTTATGAATTAGGAGATATTTGCAGGGCGAGAATTGAATATATATTATTTTCAATGGTGACGTTGAGATGGCCTCAGCTGTGTGAGATTTTGATTGGGATTTCAATAAATCTGTCACGGAAGGAAGAAGTGATCTGTCTTCGTAAAAATGGCATAAAGCACGAGGTTTATGCCTTGGAATATTCCGGTTAATGAGGACGGTAATTATGATGGTAAACAGCACTATAATTTTGACACTTTCATATCATCACTGTCCATGATAATGTAATTACGATAATGGTTATCATTAATATATTTAGTATCATCATCATCATTATCGTTATCTTTGCTATCATTATTATTACTTACATACTTACCATCTGTCAGTCTATCTATCTACCTATCTGTCTATCAACATGAATAGAGGGATATAGCATTAGTCGGATACAAGAATGATCTAAAGCAAATATTTTTTTTGTTCCATGAAAAAGTTGCTATAGAAAAAAAAAAAAAAAAACACGAACTACAAGCAAGTATTACATAAACAGAATGCATTTAATTAGGAAAAACAACAACAACAACAGCAACAACAATAAAAACAACAGCAATAGCAACCTCAGTTGCAACAGCAACAACAGCAACAACAACAACAACAATGACAAACATAGTAGAGTTTGAACACAGCAACAAAACAAATGGTTGTCTCACCAGGCTGCTTTACACCCAAAATACATAGGAACTTCAGCCTTATTGACTACCCGAGTCTACTCATGACACATAAGAACAGCAATGTGATTCCCTTGGTATTTTACCCCATGAATATAATATAAGTACGATAAAAAATCATATAAATAATATAAGATAAATCATATGAATATTATACCAGCTTATATCTACTAGCGGATAGATCTTTTAGTCTCTTTATAAATGTTAATGGATTCAGCAGATCCAAAACGCTTTCATAAGTAATGTATGTTTACTATCATGCAATATTCATCTAATATGTACTTTTCTCGGTAAGTTCTGTAGAATGTTATCAAGGGTATTTTCATAATGATAATGGTAATGGTAAAAATGATAACGGTAATGATAATGACGATGATGATAATAATGATAATGATGAAAATGATAGTAATGCTAATAGTAATATCAATACTAGTAATAATAATGATAGCAAAAACAATAACAAAAACAAACAACAATAATAATAATGATAATAATAATGATAATAATAATGATGATAATAATAATGATACTAATAATAATGATACTAATAATGATAATAATAATAATAATGATAATAATAATGATAATAATGATAATGATAATGATAATGATAATAATAGTGCTAATAATAATGATAATGATAATCATGATGATAAAAATGATAATAATAATAAGGATAATAGCAATAATGATAATGATAACGACAACAATAATAATGACAATGATGATGATAATATAAGTAATAATGAAAGTAATGATGATATGATAATGATAATAGTAATAATGATGATAACAATAATAGTAATAATAAAAAAATTAATAGTAATAATGATAATAGTAATAATGATGATAATAACGATAGTAATAATGATAATAGTAATAATAATGATAATAACGATAGTAATGATAACAATGATAATAAAAAATGATGATGATGATGATGACGATAATACCAATAATAAAATTAATGATAATAATAATAATAATAATAATAATAATATTAATAATAAGGATGATAGTAATAATAATAATGATAATAATAATAATAATAATAATAATAATAACAATAATAACAGCAATAGCAACAACAACAACAACAAAACAACAATAACAACAACAACAACAACAACAACATCAGCAACAACAATAATAATAATCATAACAATAATGATGATGATAATAATAATAATAGGAATGATAGTAATAGTAATAGTATTATTTATTAAAGTATTATTCATTATTATTACCATTACTATTACCATTATATTATCATTATCATTATCAATATTATTAATATTATTATCATCATCGTTATTATTATTATTATTATTATTATTATTATTATTATTATTAATTAGCAGTAGTAGTAGTATTATAATTATCATTATTAATTGTTGTTGTTGGTATCACTATGGTACTATCACTTTTATCAGTATAATCATCAACAACACTACTATTGTCATTATTTTGATTGATATATCATCCATCTGAATACCAACATCATTATTATTAATATGAAAGATAACAGTTATGATATCGATAACAAACTCAAATACAATATGAACACGTCATATACAGTAATATTTGCACACTATGAATGCGTGTACTTGCTGTGTGCACTTTAATGTATTTTGCACATTTCTATTTGATTCTGCAAATTAAATATTTGATCTAAAGTGACGACATTCCATTTAAATTTCATTACAGCCTTTTGTTTGTCATAATTAGTGGTAGATTTTGTGTTGTTATTTTTTGTTCACTGCTTGGGGTAATCTTTCCTATATTATTTCCTACGAAATATATATATATATACCATTTATCAGATTACTAGTAATAACAGCAATGATGATAATAGTTATAATAATGTTAATGCTAATGCTAATGTTGATGATAATAATAATGATAATAATAATAAGATCATTAGAAAAATTATAACAACAATGACAACAACAACAGTAATAATAATAATAATAATAATAATAATAATAATAATGATAATGGTGATGATAATAATGATAATGGTAATAAATAATGATAATAATAATAATAAAACTTAATAAAACAAATAATAATCACAATAATGGTAATGAGAATGAGAATGAGAATGATAACAGCAGTAACAGCAAAAATAATGATAACAATATAAATAATAACGACAATATTAAGAATGATAATGATGATAAAAACAAAAGTAATACTAATAATGATGTTATTATCAATGAATTTGAAAGAAGTAATAATAACAAGAACAATAATGAGTTACTTACGTAAAATTTGGGTTACAATAATAAAAAATACATTGACACTTGTCATGCTTCACATATTAGCTGCGTTAGTGTATGCTGTAAATTCAATAATACAATTTACTAAAGTCGCCTTTCAACTGAACAGGAGATCACCATGTACATATCGTAGATAAAAGGATAATATGTCTATATGTCTTCACTGATACGCTGTAATTAAGCCCCTCTGTGAGGGTAGGGTGTATAGTATACAGTTATTCACATGGTGCGTTGTGAATTATATTAATAGATTGTTAATCAGATGCATCCTACCTTCACTGGCACTATCATGTTCAGTGGTTTTATACGTAAGGATTCGTTAACAGGAGGGGTACGTCACCCACGCTAGTGAAACGGTCTTTGTCTCATTCATACAATTTTAATTATTCTATTCCTGATATAAAACAAATAGTATACACCGTTATAAAACAAGAGGCCAGTTAAATATCACTTTAGCATTTTTTTGATAGTTAGATATTAAGAATTAGTCGCATACATTTTACTCACTGTCGTTTCTTAATTTATTTCAGTCTTAAATCTTATTTTTTCAGGACCCATAATATTTTCTTAATTTCACATCTAGAACATACATCTTGATATGCAATGAAATATTAATTACAAGGGATTAATAATTTAATTCAATTTCATTCAATGCGCTGAACAATTCACATATAACATTCTGACTCATATAAGCATTATGAAAGACCCAACACACAAAGCTTTGTCTACTGATATACAATGCCGTCAAAAAATATGAAGAAATTAAGTATTTAATGAGAATTAATGGACAGTATGACATTTTTTTTTCATAATTCACTCAGAGGTGGCATTAGTCTTCATGCAGAATCCCTTAGCATTTTCCGCATTTTCTGCTCTCACTTTTAATTCGTTCTGTGAAGCAAAATAATCCTAATACGATAATAGAAGAGGACTCATATAGATTTCAACATTATCTGTCTTGCTTTAAACCCTTTTTTTTTTTTTTACAAAGATGAATAAATTAAAACAGAATAGTATCAGAGGACACACATACTGCCGCCCATTTAACCATCATTTTATTATCAATATTGTTGTTGGTGTTGTTGCTATTATCATCATTATTATCATTATTATTGATATTATCATTATTATTTTTTTCTTTTTATTATTATTATTTTTATTATAGATATTACTATTTTTATCATTATCATTATATCTGTTATTATTATCATTATCATTATTATTATTATTGTCATTATTATTATTATTATCGTTATCGTTATCGTTATCGTTATCGTTTTTGTTTTTGTTTTTGTTTTTGTTTTACTTTTTGTTTTTGTTTTTGTTTTTGTTATTATAACTATTATTACTGTTATTACTATTATCATTAATATTATTATTTTTATTATTTTTTATATTATTATTATCATTATTATTATTATTATTATTATTGTTTGATTATTACTATTATTATTATTATTATTATTATTATTATTATTATTATTATTATTATTATTATTATTATTATTTTTATTATTACTATCATTATCATTACTGTTATTATTATTA
>NC_061822.1:30725769-30728269 GCF_019202785.1 Penaeus chinensis
ATTGAATCAGGTAATGTTCTGACGTCAATTCACATTTTCCTCGCTTACTTATCCTAAAACAAATATCCTACGGTCAGTAGTTATTGCTATGGTGTATATACACTTTTCATTTGCGTAAAAGTAATCCCCTATTTTCAGCTGTCCCGTTTACACCATGAGAGATCTTTTTTTGTTAATTAATGTGAAAAAAATTACCATTTGTATAACCAGATTGTCAGTAAATGTAGTAAATGCTACATGTCCCGCGTCTCCTGTCTCCGGCCAAAGCAGAAATCACGTTATATTTGTGTTAGTAATATACATGTTTTTACCAGAATTTTAAGACATAACAGTCAGAAGTTAACACAAATACTGATTATAATATCGATCTCTATTTTGAAGTACTTACATGATCTAATAATGCGGTGGAGTATTTCGAAAATATCGGGTCAATAAATTGGTAATAAAGATTCACGAACAATTAACGAATAGTTTTTCCATTAGGCGAATTGATTGCTTATTGGTAACACCTACTAGTGTTACCTGATTAAACATCGCAAGCAGAATAATAAAGAGGTCGTGAACTTATTTTGGCAGCCATACAAATGTTTTCGTGTTTTACTTTTGTGAGTCGCAGATGGTAAAAAGTCTACGGATATGTCAACTCATATTTAACTATATAACGCCTAATATTTACCATATCAGTCACTGGTCTTACTTGTCGATGGTTATATTTAAAGATGCTGTCATATAATCAGACGAAATATATGACAAGTTGCAGTCATGTGGCTCGAGATCCGTTTATTGTGTTATCTGTTTATTGTGTCATCTACCCATCAAGGGTTTGACTGTATGAATCACAGAAAATGTCTCCTGTTTCGTGTCTCCATATTCTTTTTAGCGATGAGTATTTTTGCCAAGGTAAGAGTTAACTAGTTTATTCTGGTCATGAAATCTCCTACAATCCTGGTACTAGAAAATATTTTCTTATAGATATCATTAAACCCCAAACTGTGTTTCAAGAAGGTAAAAATCCACCAGCGAATTTTTTTTTACACATTGCTCGGTCTCAATATGCTCATTCATAGTTATAAGAGCATATACTGAAAAAGCTTCCGAGGGGAGGGTGTTAGTTTTTTTCATAGACTTTTGTATAAAACACATTCATTGCTGACATCCCTCTATAGTATAATGAGCTGCATTTACTTTTGTATGTTTACCCGGGACAGTGGAATGCTCTTGACACTCAAAACAGGCTCCACAATTTTATGTTTCAGCGGGCTATGTTCACAATCCTCGTTGTCTCTGGGGTGCGGAAAATTCATCCAGTAGAACTTCCTCACTAGCTTACACTGATCCATGGAATAATTCAAGGTCTAGGGCGGCGGTTCTCAGACTTCTGAAGTCATATTCCATCTTTCAAGGCTGATCCTCCTCTTGATACTACCTCCATTTTTCACCATTTTATCATGACTTTTTGCATCACATTTCCATTTTATTTACAAAGCTCACGTGTTTCCTGATATTAACTGAATTATATCATCAATCAGATTACATCGCGTGATTATTTCTTATAATTAAAAATTATGCAAAATGTTTTGTTAAGAAGATTATGCAACTGATAATGGGTTCGCGCTTACTCATTAATTACACATGATAATTCATCATCATTTATTTCTTCACTCATCCTTTTCTTTTGTCTTACACACAACACGTCACGAAACGAAAACCAGGGGAAGAATTTTAATCTTCATTCATATTAGCGAGGAGTGCTAAGTATCGATTATTTTTAAAACATTTCCACTGTTAGTTGCGAGTTTTGTCTACGAAGAGAAAGATGCTCTAAACGACAACTTTAAAAACTAAGCGAAAATATAGAAATGCACGCTGGATGGAATGCTTAGAGCTCGGGTAAGTTTCTGTCTAAAGAAACAGATACCGCTGGTAATGCTAATCACTTTTAGAATAGAGTCAATAAATGATATGAGGCATTACCACAAAGTCCACCAATACTTATGTGTTCCGTGTCAGTGGCAGTCACGTCAAGGTATACGGCATTCAGTTGAAATGTTGCCATATTATGAAACCACACACTCTAAATCCCTTGCTGAACGTACATCTAGGATTGGTTGCATTTTCTTCTCTGATGATCATTTACGTGATAAATAACGGAGTCATTGGCCTGATAATCTCTGTATTTTGGATGTTTAAACAGAAGAGAATCTTAGTTCGACTGATGAGGTGGAATATACGGCAAGAGTTCATCGTTTTACATCTGTAAATTGCAGTATTTAATTCCATCATTGGAGAGGCAGTGCCGTAGCATGCTAGTGCAATAACGAGGTATCTGTTTATCTTAGAGTAGCTGCTATTTCAATCACATGATATGAAGGAGACTTCTTGATGCACTGCTGTTCACCAAATGAGGCACAGAACACCTTTTATTTTGTCTTGAGTACGAAGGTTGTGTTACTAGTGTTCTCTTCCTTAATTTAATTCAATTTTACTTATTTTTTTATTA
>NC_061822.1:30748269-30753269 GCF_019202785.1 Penaeus chinensis
AGAGAAAGATAGATAGACAGACAGAGAGAAAGAGAGACAGTAAGACGAGCGACTAAGGCGAGGACGCTAGAGGCAAGAAGCTTTAAAAGGATCTACAATAAAGAAGCGCAAGCACCAAGTGGCGGCAGACTCTGGCTCTTGTATCTCGTAGTTAAAGAAACAAACACAAGCAGGACCAGCGCGCCGCAAGCACCAGGCAAAAGTGCGCTCGAGTGGGGGGTTTGGAAGGAGAGGGGTGGAGAGGAGGAAGGAGAAGGGTGGAGAGGGGTGGAGAGGGGAGGAGGGGGGGAGGAGAAGGGTGGAGAGGGGAGGAGAGGGGAGGAGGTGGGGGAAGGAGAAGGGTGGAGAGGGGAGGAGAGGGGAGGAGGGGGGGAAGGAGAAGGGTGGAGAGGGGAGAAGAGGTGAGGAGAGGAGGTACGGAAGGAGAGGGGAGGGGGAGGGAAGGAGAAGGGAGGTGAGAGGAAGGAGGAGGAAGCAGAGGGGAGGATGAGGGGAGAATAGGTGAGGAGGGGGTAGGGACGGGAGAGGAGGGGAGAGGAAGCAGGCGGGGGAAAGAGATGAGGAGGGGGTAGGGGTGGGGAGGGGAGGTGGGAAGAGAGGGGACAGGGGAGGAGAGGGGAAGAGAGGGGAGGAGGAGGGGAGAAGAGGTGAGGAGGGGGTAGGGATGGGGAGGGGAGGTGGGAAGGAGAGGGGATGGGAGAGGAAGGAGTGGGAAGCAGAGGGGAGGAGAGGGGAGAAGAGGGAAGGGGGAAGGGTAAGGGAGGGGAGGGGGTAGGGCTATAGAGGGGAGAGAAGGAGAGGGAAATAGAGGGGGCGGGGATGCAGAGGAGAGGAGAGGGGTAGGAGAGAATAGCAGAGGGGAGGGAGGGAACGAGTGGGACAGCAGGGAGGAGGGAAGGAAGCAGAGAGGAGGAGAGAGGTTGGGGAAGCAGAGGGGAGAGGAAGCGCTGGGGAGATGCAGAGGGAAGGAAAGGAGATGAAAAAAAAACAGAGGGAAAGATGGGAGAAGAGAGGGAAGGCAAAGAGAAGGAGAGGGAGAAGGGGTTGGGGGAGCACGGAGATGAAAAGAAGAGGGTGCGAGAGAGTATGAGAGGGGAGACAAAGAGAGAGAAGAGAGATGAGCAAAGGTAAATAGAGGAGAGAGAAAGTTGCAGAGATGCACGAGGGATGGGGAGACAATGCTAAAAGGAGGGGAGGGGACACCCCCATGTGGGGAGAGGAGACAAGGGGAGCGAGAGAGGCGGATGATACCCCACGAGGGGAGGGAGGAGGGGGCGAACAACACGTCCAGAGGGAGGGGAGAGAGGACACGGTCCAGGGAGGGGAGAGAGGACACGAGCCAGGGAGACACACTGGAAAAAAGTAGACAAAACGCATTTTCACAGAGGGAACGGAAGAAAGTCCCGTCACATTTACATATTATTTTTTGCCATTGTTGTCCGGAATAATATATTAGGTAACAAAACCTCTAAAGGGCAGATGAAATACGACAGGTACACCGCACAGACACGAAGCTCTTGGGTTGATATGAAAAGGTGCAGAAAAGGTATGGTAAGTCCACTTGTGAAAATGTATCAGGTGAATAAGGGCGTTTTAATAGGATGTGATGCAGTGAAATGTGAGATCGTAGATAAACATGCACACACACATACACTGTAATGCAGTCACAGGAACTCTCTCTCTCTCTCTCTCTTTCTCTCTCTCTCTCTCTCTCTCTCTCTCTCTCTCTCTCTCTCTCTCTCTCTCTTTCTCTCATATATGACACACACACACACACATACCCACACACATACTTACACACACACACACACACACACACACACACACACACACAAACAAACAAACACCAGCATCGAAATTTCCTCCACATACGTACGTTTGTCAAGTTTGTTGTGAACCATCAAGCTACGAATATTTTTTTTCTTATATATATATTTTTTTGTATATTCTCTCCTCTCCCGTGTTTATTTATCTTCCCCTTCGTTGCTACTCTCGTACCTTGCTGCCCATATGTTATTGTTTACGTAGAATATATAACAAACATTGACCGTTTTCTCTTTCCTGTTCAGTTTACGTTCTCTGTTTTTCGTTCACATTTGCATCCCGTCTTGCGGTTTTTTTTTCTCTCTCTTCCACCCAGCCGTTCACAACTTTGTGGGCCAGGGTGTAATTTACGTGTGGGCCACAGACACTTATCCCCATGAGTAAGAAAAAAAGAAGAAAGGAAAGAGAAAAGAAGATGAAAAAGAGGAAAAGGATAAAATCTTCAACTTTCAGGAAACATCAGGCGTCTTTGGTCCGAAAATTTAGGCTCCTTTATGGTTCAAGATTTATACGGGCAATGAGTTAATGCCCACAGATCATCAGCAGAGATAGATAGATAGATAGATAGATAGATAGATAGATAGATAGATAGATAGATAGAGAGAGAGAGAGAGAGAGAGAGAGAAAGAGAATCAGAGATAGAGATAGAGATAGATACAGACAGACAGACAGATAAACAGAGAAGCGAAAGAACGAGCACGCGAGCGAGCGAGCGAGCGAGAGAGAGAGAGAGAGAAAGGGAGAGAGAGAGAGAGAGAGAGAGAGAGAGGGAGAGAGAGAGAGAGAGAGAGAGAGAGAGAGGGAAAGAGAGAGAGAGAGAGATATCCTACTCTAAAACTTGAAGGGCAGTTGGCCATGGGTATTTGGGAATGTTGGCAGCTGGTCGAGGTCTCTAAAAGGTCGAAAACAACTGTCTTAGTCCTAAACGCCATTCCTTTATTTTTAGTTCCATGTATGCTGGGCTAGAGTTTACTTTATTCTAATTCGAACACTTCAAGCCATGAGGTTTTCGCCGAATGGTCTGTCTGCGATAAAGGTTGGTTACTGGTCAAAATATCATTGCGTTTAGTTAAACCTTTCTAAACTCAGTGTTTTACTGATATATGAGGCTGTATTTCTGCTATTAGGACTTACTCTTGATAAATGTATTCAGACAGTTCCGAATAAAGAAAATAATACGAATTTGCCTTTCATTCCTTTGCATGTATATTTTATTGACAGTTTTGAAATTGTTTCGTTTAAACGTTTCATCCTACACTGTAATATTTTGTTAGTTTTGGGAATTAAATTACATCACTTATGAAGATAGTCGGATTCAATACATATTTCACTTTTCAAAATCTTAAAAGCAACACACACACACACACACACACACACACACACACACACACACACACACACACACACACACACACACACACACACGACAGTGATCCCATATGAAAAGTGAATATTAAAAACTCTGATCAGCATTTTTTTATGTGAAAAAAATGCAATCCCTGTAGTATTGCCTGCTGTCTCTATTTTGCAGGAACCAGAACAAGTTACCCAAGTTACAGTAAGAACAAGTCCTGGGAGAAATCCACATCGAGAACGAAGGTTTTCCACCTCTTGCATTTGGTCCATATCAGCAAAAGACCCAGAAGGAAATCAGGAGCATAAAAAGGTTATTCCAAACAGTTCAGAGGTATAGCATGAAGAATGTGTAAGTTTTGTATAGCAGTTAAGAAACACGGTGTTTTATCAAATAGTGTGTGATATTCGTTCTTATACATGGTCTAATTCCCAGACTGGAATGCTAGAAATCTTAAGGACCAGGTTACAGAATGACTGTCACCATTTTCTATGACCTAAATAACCAAATTCTAAGATAATCTTGAGCTAGTTAGTAGTGCATTTCCGGGAAAAAAAACTGTTTTGAATTTTAAGGACGAGTCAGGTGTTTTATAATGTTAATATCAATTTAATATATATTTAGGTTTTCATATATAGCATTGTCTGGTGGCTGCTGACTTATTAAAGTCATGATTATTAAGCACTGGAGCTTAACATAAAAATGTTTTAGAAAGTTATATCTAGTTATAGTTTCTCTGGCATTAGCCATACTCTTCCTTTACAAGTAGTGGTTGCTATTTACACTCAGGCTCCATGGGTAGGCAGTTTTCCTGTCGTGGATAAAAACACACCTGTAGCCATTTCAAAACTATAGAAATTATGCTTGTTAAGTGTAGACTGTGATCACGAATACGTTTTATATAATTTGGTGATTTTGAAGTTACATGGAAATATAATTGTGCTTAATAAATCGTAAAATGTGTAATCAGTGTTATGAAAACCGAAAATAAAAGAATAAGAGTCTTACAATTTTACTCATCAAGTGCATAAGATCTTAAACAAAATCAAATAAAAACTGTAGTAAAATATAACATATTCCCAATCAGGCAACACTAGATGTGTCCATATTGACAGAAATTTAACCCATGGAAGTTTTCTTTCATTGTCTATCTTACCAATCTACTCTCGAAAACATCCCCCGTTATATCTTTGACAACGGAATAGGGACTTAATATCAGCTCTTTTCAATCTGCAGTTATTTTTCGTATTCACAACGTACTAACTTATAACACGTTTCTGCAGCGAGTGGCAAGGTAATCCTTTTAGGTACATGCATTCCATTATATTTTTTGTCTATCTCTGTACTGCAGGTTAAAGTAAAACTGACTGAGTGAGGAAGCTTGAGCTCATAAATAATTACCATACTGTTCTTTTTTAAATGTTCCAAAGCGTCTAAAAATGGAGGAATTTACTCAAGCCCTTTGTCACTTCGCAAACATTTTTCTCCTCTCTTTATCAGTAGCGGCGCAGCGACTTGTTTTGTCATACATTAAAATGCCAAACCTTTCTATGTCCTCATGGTCTTTTCCAAAACAGAACGTGACGGGAAAGGCTAAATAGTACTTCCATAAGCCCAGGCAATGAATTTAATGTAACCCATGCTGTTCCTTTCCCATGGCCTTTAAATGAAAACTGTGTTGCAATCAGTTAGAATATGGAACATAGGGAGGTCCCATGCATATTGCAATATCATGAATTGCTAATGAATTGAAAGATTTCCCTATACCAAACGCAATCCACAGATACTGTAAGGTTCCGAGACATTGCAATATCCTCACTGC
>NC_061822.1:30760769-30763269 GCF_019202785.1 Penaeus chinensis
AATGCGTTACGCCGCACGCCAAATGCATGAATTCAGACGATGCCACATGACGCATATCACATAGCCGCTAATGCTTATTGCGATGTGACGGCAAACTGAATACCTCACAAATAGGCACAGCGAAAGGCCTGCGCACGTCCCTGATTCCCAAATCGACAAGAAACAAGTCTAAATTGCTGAGTATATTATCATTAACGGAGAATTTCTACTTCCTGTCGCAGTAATTACCTTTATCCTTAATTAGAATTACTAGCACGTCTTTATTAATAGCATACGCTGACTAATACTGACACCTTTGGTATAATTCTCGATTTTTTTGTGTTGGTCTTTATGTGGCTTACCATAATAATACTAATAATAATAATAATAATAATAATAATAATAATACTAATAATAATAACAGTAATAATAATAATGGTAATAATAATAATAACAATAATAATAATAATGATAATAATAACAATAATAACACTATAAAAAAAAAAATGATGTAAATACGTCGGCTTTCAACCTTTAAAGTCCTTGGCAGATTATTCCCGCCATTCGGTTGCCGTTCGTCTTTTGTTTCATAGGCTAGGGATGCCGTGTACGTATCTCTGCGATTCGACTTCCATTGTGCCATAAACTTTTCGGGATTCTTCCGCTTCTAACTGGTGCAATAATGTCAGGCAATTGCATCCCTCATCTGAAGCTCATAATAGCACATTCATTGCCTAAACCAGCTGCCATTAAAGGCTATTAGGACGTAACATCCCATTTGACCTCAAAGATAGATGATATATGGTGCTGATGTTTGACTCTTTTCGAACGAGCTTTGTGCTGGTCTTTGTGATGGTAGCTGGACTGTTTAACACAATTTGGTTTAACAGGCATATTTTCATGTGAAACATTACACTAAACAGGAGGGTGATACCTATATAGATATTCGTTAAAAGATTAACTCACACACACTCGCGTGTACACACACACACACACACACACACACACACACACACACACACACACACACACACACACACACACACAAACACATATATGCATATGTATGCATTTATATATGAACAGACAGAGAGGCAGACAGACAGACTTATTCATATTAAGACCAATAAATAGACAGATCCATGGACAGCCAAACAGACAGACAAACAGACAGACAGACAGACAAACGAACAAACAGACAGGATGATATAAAGACATACAAACAAACACACAAACAAAGAGCCTAACAAACAGGTATCGACCCCAAAGCCTCCCGAGCCAGCAGGAGTTCGTGAGCCTCGCCCTCGGGTTGTCGCGGCGTCATTGCGGGCTAGAAAGACTCCCTGGGATTGGGAAGACGCCGATTAGGGGATTAAGGTGACGTTGAAGTATTTGTGCATCTCAAAAAAAAGAAAAAAAAAAAGAGAGAGAGAGAGAGAGAGAGAGAGAGAGAGAGAGAGAGAGAGAGAGAGAGAGAGAGAGAGAGAGAGAGAGAGTGTGAGAGTTTTTTTTTTTTTTTTTTTTTAGAAAGTTTTTTTTCTGTATTTATTTTTATTTATTCATCTACTTCTTTATTTGATTGTGGTGTTACGTTTTTTTATTAGAAGTATTATTTTTTTTCATTGTCGTCAGCTTATTCATACTAACGACATATTTAGATATCATCATATTTAAAGTCATCATTATCATAATAATTATCATTATTATCATCAGTAGTCTCCTCTTCATCATCATCAGCACCCCTATACCACCGCCATCACTACCATACAACCACCACCACTATACCACCATCATCACCATTATCATCATCATGAATAACCTCCTCCTCCTCATCGTCACCACAACACCCAGCCACCATCACCACCACCGCCCCCACCACTACCACCACCACACCACACACCACAGCCCATACACCATCACCACCATACCACCAGCACCACACCACCACTATACCACCATCATCACCATTATCATCATCATCATGAATAACTTCCTTATCATCATCACACCCAGCACACCCCACCACAATCACCCCCGACCCCCACCACAATCACGCCCACCCTCTCCACAATAACCCCTACCACCACCATCACCATCCCCACCCCACCCCCACCACCATTCCCCCCACCCCCAACCACACACCACCCCCCACTCCATCATAGCCACGTCCACCCGCACCACGGTAACCCCCACCACCACCATCACCACCATCCCCCACCGACACTCCCCCCCATCCCCATCCCATCCCAACCACACACCACCACATTTAAACTCGCCACAACTTTTCACACTGTTTTTTTTTCCCCCCCTACGGCGAGTCCCAAGCTCCCCTGTGTTATATACCCTACAGGATTTGTTGGCTGGTGAAGCTTAAGCTCTACCTCAACAACAGGGGAAGCCGAAGGGACACGCAAGATTAATACCATGTCCAAGTGAACATCTCCCCTCGGGCGGTATTCGAAGGACGATCCCGCTATGATAATCGTGAATGTGCTTATGTAACAGAGTGTAGGGAGATGGT
>NC_061822.1:30775769-30780769 GCF_019202785.1 Penaeus chinensis
TGCACCATTTCATATATACACAGCGCTATAAATCTCCCCATAAGAACGCTTTTGATAATAATCATAATATAAAAACAAAGGTTCAGATCTCCCTCCATATCATAAACTCATTTACATGAAACATCCTTCCTATTAACATAGAAGAGAAGCAAGGTTTATACCCCTTCTCTTATCACAGCGGGAGACAAAGGCTCAAAACAATGCACATCCTGTATATTAGCTAAATAGTCCTCGCCAACAGGAATCGCTACGCTTTGTATCTTAAACACTGTGGGAAGGACAGTAACCCAGCAACGGCAAAAAACGACTGCGTCAAAGTAAGAAGTTGCCTCAGGACTCGTTGCACGCTCTCTACTGTTTTGAATCATTACTATATATAATCTATTTTTGCACCCTGTGTTCTATCTAAGAGCTACTCTATTATATATTGTTATTTTTATTACATAGTGTATATTATTACAGTTTATTAAACCTTTCACACTATTCATTTCTACTCTGTTAGACATTCTTACACGTTATTATCTTCATATTCGTATTAATATTTTTTTCTAGATAAATCCTCTTTCAGAAGTACTATTATCACAATCACAATCATCAGTACCATTATTATCATCATTACTACTACTTATTATTATTGTTATCATTATTATGATAATAAAGATAACTATACTAACAATAATATTATTACTATTATTATTATTATTATTATTATTATTATTATTATTATAACATTATTGTTTAATTTTCATTATTTGTTTTATCATTATCATCACCCATATTACCGCCATTAACATCATCCTTATATTCATCATCATCATCATTATTATGATTGTTGTTATTATCACTGCTATTCCTGTTATTGTTGTTGTTGCTGTTGTTGTTATTATTGTTCATATTATTATTATTTCATTGTTCTTGTTTTCTTTCTTCTTCTTCTTATTATTATTATTATTATTATTATTAACATTATCCATCTTATCATCATCATCATCATCCTCATCATCATCAACCGTAATGTTACTGTCAATATCATAATCATCACTAAAGGATGATCATGATCATCATCATCATTGCCATTAACGCCAGCATAATCTCTACCCCTATCATTATCATAATTATTATTTTTGTATTACCTTTCAATTTTTTTTCACATTTCTCATTAATGCTACCTTTTCTTGACAATTACCTTTCCTTTCAATCATCTTATCCGTCATCATTACCGCCTCGTGCCTAATTTAGCTCCATTATCTTCGTCATATTTTCACGAAGATAGACTTTCAAAGGATTCAATCACACTGACAGAAGATTTAAAATACATAGCTCTTCTGGTCACGAGGATCCACCTGCATGAATAGTTTACTTGTTTCGTTAGCTCTGAGAGGCAGGGTCTGGTCGCGAGCCGTGTGGTTAGGTCAAAGGTCATACGCGCTTTTACTTTCAACCTCGCCTGTGTTGAAAGGGGTCGTGTGTGTTCTGTTGTCTTATTGTGGTTGTAGACTTCTTGTTTTCCTTTGGGATTAGTATTGATATTTTATTGTTATTATTATTATTATTATTATTATTATTATTATTATTATTGTTATTATTAGTATTATTGCTATTGTTGTTACTATCATTATTGTTATCATCATCAGTAATAATAATAATATTAATGAAAATATTATCTTCATTATTATTATTATTATTGTTGTTGTTTTTTGGTTTGTTGTTGATACCATTATTATTATTATTGTTATCATTATCATTATCATTATTTTCATTATCATCATTTTCATTATTATTATTATTATTATATTATCATCATCATTATTATTATCATTATTATTATTATTGTTATTACTATCATTATTATTACCTTTGTTATAATAATAATAATAATGATAGTAATAATAATTATACAAAAATTAATGATAATGATTATTATAATGATTAGATAATTATGATAATGATAATAGTAATACAAATTATGATAGTGATAATAGTAATAATAGTAATAATAATAATGATGATGATGATGATGATGATGATGATGATGATGGTAATAATAATGATAATAACAATAATAATAAAGATAATAATAGTAATGATAATAATAAAAGTAATAATAATAAAAAAATATCATTATTCTTATCCTTATTATTATTACTATTACCATTATAACTATCATTTTCATTAATATCGTTAGTACTGCTACTACTACTACTATTATCATGTCTGTTATTATCATTATCATTATTATCAATATTACAATTATTATTATTCTTATAATTATTATTATTCTTATAATTATTATTATTATTATTATTATTATTATTATTATTATTGTTATTGTTCGTATTTATTATCATTGTTATTGTAATCATTATTACTGTAATTGTTATCATGATCATCATATCATCATCATTACCATCATCAAAATCATCATCATAACCATCAATCCTCACCATCATCATAATTATCACTATTTTCATCACATCCTCACCATCGTCACTATCAGTCATATCAACATCATATAAATCATTATAATAATAACATCAAGGAAAAAAATCCTCATTCCAAGTCTCTTTGAGAATTTAGTCTATACTTCATACCTTCTTTTTTCTTCCACTTAATTATAAATTGGTTCAGTTTTAATGATGATTGAGCTAGGCTTTTATATTCTTCGTTGTAAAGGCGTAATGAGAAAGAATTTTGGATCATGTTTTCCTGGCTGGATTTTTTTTTTCTGTGTGTATGTGAACAATACTGTGTGTGTGTGTGTGTGTGTGTGTGTTTGTTATTTTGTGTTTGAAAAATGATGGTATTGATCGCATTAATGTGTCTTTTTTTTTTTCTTTTTTTTCCTTGGTTCTTCTTTTTCGTTCTTGTTGTTTTTTTCATTTTCTTTTTCTCGATTTATTTGATTTTTTTTTCTTCTTCCTCTCATTTTTCTTCTTTTTACTTCTTATTCCTCTCCTTTTCCTTCTTTTACTTCTTCTTCTCCTTCTTCTCCTCCTCCTCCTCCTCCTTCTTCTTCTTCTTTCTTTTCCCTCTACTTCTTCTTCTTCTTCCTCTACTTCTTCTTCTTCTTCCTCTACTTCTTCTTCTTCTTCTTCTTTTTATTTTTCTGTCTTATCGTAATTATTCCATTACGAAAGTCTTGAGAACTTCTGTACACTGACAATCAAGAAAGAACAACAGACAATTAACTTTGAATCTGACATACGAACGTACAAATCACATGTTTAATGACAATTGGCCAATTATACCAGATGTTTCGAAATACAAGCAGACTGGCATTACGTAATTTGAAATTCATTTCCGGCAAAAGGCATTATACATGTGAACTAGAGCAATTGTATGCCAGCTAGTAAAACAGACATACTACTCTCGTAACTGTATCTAATCGATTCGTAAGTGTAGTGCCGAGGAAAACTGAAGGAAGGGGGGAGGGGGGCGTTCTTGTCACGCGAGAGGGAATATAATGCCATGCGACGTCAGTATTTTGGTAGTATTGTGGATTCGCCCTTATCGGCCTCTGTTCATAAGCCGGGTACTTGGGTTGATTCCTCTTGTCTTTGATCATGACTTGAGGAAAAGGAATTCGATGGTGTTCGTCCTAGGTAGTGTGTGTGTGAAAGAGAGAGAGAGAGAGAGAGAGAGAGAGAGAGAGAGAGAGAGAGAGAGAGAGAGAGAGAGAGAGAGAGAGAGAGAGAGAGAGAGAGAGGAGAGAGAGAGAGAGACTGAGAAAGAGAGAGGAGAGAAGGCAAGCGATCACACACACAGAAAGAACGAAGGAAAGAGACCTAGTCCACCTAGCCATTTTTACTGAATGTGTTCGCGTCTCCACTCTAATTCCGCACATCATTTAATTCCCAGCAAGCGAAGACACGAAATTACTTACTCATTGGACGTCCAGTTATTCGAAAACTTTTACACAATTGCGGTAGGCTTTCATCATCCGTTTTGCATCCGGTGTAGTAAAGCACTCACGGCGTTTTTTTCCTGATTGATAATTCTTCAACTAGCTTCCGGATGTCTAGAATTAATTCCTGTTTGGTGCGAATGGCCTATTCGTCCTTAGTTAGCGGGAAATTACTCATTTAGTTAGAATGAGCGTCTCTCGTGGGACTTACCGCCTTGTTAACGTTCCTGACTTTATGTATATTTTTCCCTCGCCTGAGAAGCTGCGAAGAATTAGTATTTTTCGGTTTCCTCCTGAAGGAAAAACACCCATTTCTTTCCCATTCATTGGGAGATTATTCATTTAGAATGACTGATCCCGTAGAGAGATTATTATTCATTTATTCTTCACCCGATCAGGAACAAAGCATCAGGTGTTAAGGGCGAAAATGAACGACGTTCTGATCTGGAAAAAAATAGGTTCCGGCGGGACAGTGCGCCCCAGATCGACTTATTTTTCTCGACGCTCACTTAACTAATTATCTTCATTACGGACGCTCGGAAGGTAATTAAACTCATCATTCACTTACACGAAGCTCCACGACCACTGACTCGTTAACAGACTCCCGTAAATCCCGAAGAAATAACGTAAATCTGTCTTACTCAGCACATACGGCGTAAGGGGCTGGGAAGGTCAAGTTGGCGTCAGGTGATCTCTCTGTTTCTCTGTCTCTCTCGCTCTCTCTCTCTCGTTTCCCCTTCTCTTCCTTTCTTTACCTTCTTTTCTCCTATTCTCTTGCCTCGTTTTTGCTCCTCTCTTCTCTTTTCTTCTCTCCCTCCTTCCCTCTTTCACAACTTTCCTCCCTTACTCACTCCCTCACTTCCTCCCTCCCTCCTTTCTCTCTCTCTCTCTCTTTCACCTCCCTTCTTCCATCTCTTCCTCTCTTCCTCTCCCTCTCCCCCTCCCTCTCCCTCTCCCTCCCTCCCGTCTTCCCTCCCTCCCTCTCTCTCTCACCCTCTCTCTCTCTCTCTCTCTCTCTCTCTCTCTCTCTCTCTCTCTCTCTCTCTCTCTCTCTCTCTCTCTCTTTCTCCCTCTATCTCCGTCTCTCTATTTTTCT
>NC_061822.1:30788269-30793269 GCF_019202785.1 Penaeus chinensis
TCCCTTCACCCTACTCTCTCCGTAATTCTTTCCTCCATTCTCTCCTTTCCCTTTCCCCCGCTTCTATCTATCCACCTCAAAGAATCGGAATGGAATAATCCTTATCAAATATTAATGTCTGTATGATCATTTGTGCTTTCTATTATTAGAAATATTTGAATTTCGTCATTACTTTTCGTATTAATAATAATGGTATTAAATTGCATTGAAGTTTGATATGGAATGGAAATCTCATTTTACCAAGAATAAATGTGAAATATACGGGTAGTTCATGATAAAAACAAAAGCTTTACTCATGTAATCATACAAGTTTATATTCCATTTCAAGTATTTGAAAGTATTTTTTCCTTGTAAACGTGACTGTGTTCTGTTGTGTGAACATTATCAATCATGATTTGGGATTCTGGCCTTTTTTTTTTTTTTTTTTTTTTTTTTTTTTGGCTATGATGCAGTGTAGATGGAATTTCAATTAAGCCCACAGCCTCTAGGGGGATTTAATGTCCGCTTCCTCCCACGGTAATCCATTAATCCTTCTAATACTGTTGCTGTTTTTGGCCCAACTATACGAGGATTTTTTTTTCTTTTTTTTTGGGTGGGATTCGAAAAAAAAAAAAAAATCTAAAAAGTAGATTCAACCTTATGATCTTTGCTGTAGTTCAGGGCGGATTAAATAGATTATTCTAATTCGATTTTTTTTAAAGTGATGGGTAGAGGGAGGGAGAGGAAAGGGGGAGAAGGAAGGAGAGAAAAAGGGAGAGAATAGAATGAAGGAGGGAAAGGAAAGCAAGAAGGGTGAAAAGAAGAGAGGGAGGAGGGGAAGGAGGTATGTATGTAGGTAGAGAGGTATATATATATATATATATATATATATATATATATATATATATATACATATATTGATTGATTGACTGATTGATTGATTGATTAATTGATTGACTGTTAGATAGATAGATAGATAGATAGATAGATATCATCTATCTTTAACCCAATTCTATGTATATATGTAAAAGAATAGACAGATAGACAAATAGATACATAGAGAAAAAATGTGTATTCCTGTGTTTGTTTATGTGGTCATGCGTACGTACGTACGAATATTCGTGAGTACGAGCATAAGTGCGTGCATATATATATATATATATATATATATATATATATATATATATATATATATATATATATAAATATATATATATATGTGTGTGTGTGTGTGTGTGTGAGCATATGCATGTGCGTATATTCGCGTATATGTGTTTGATTCAAAATCTAACGTAGCAAATTTAGCAACTGCTTCAGAAGTCCCGCTCAACCAAGCCAATTTAGACCCGAATCCTAACCAAATTCACGTATCCGGGTCTTCGACAATATCACCCACCTTTAACTGCAACCTTATTAACAGAAACAAACTAACCATTTCCCCCCACCCTTCCCTACCATCCCTACTATACGAGGAAAAAAAAATCTTTGGCCTGAAACGTGCTTTCTTCTTTCGCACTCTCCCCCACCCATCACCCTCCCCTCAACCCCCTTACCCCCCCCCCAAAAAAAAAGAAGAAAAAAGAAAAAAGAAAAGAAAAAAGTATAATCTATTGATTGCTATCGCTGCGCAGAGTGAGAAATCATCTTTAAGCCCAAATGCGCGACGCTCCACCAGAACGCCGCGCCGGTTAATGTGATTCTCCCTTCGGTTGCTTCACTAAATTCTCTAAGTCCACACTTGTACTGCTACACCGGCTAACTGACCGCGCTGGAGGGATTTTGCTGGCTGTTTTTTTTTATTTGCTTAATTGCATGTATGTATCTCTCTAATTAGCTATCTATCTATGTATTTATCTATCTGTATATATATGTATGTTTATATATACATATATCTCTACGTCCATATATATATAAATCAATATATATATGTATATATATATGTATATATATGTATATATATATATAAATGTATATATATATATATATATATATATATATATATATATATATATATATATATATATATATATGCATAAACACACACACACACACACACACACACACACACATACACACACACACACACACACACACACATACACACACACACACACACACATATATATATATATATATATATATATATATATATGTATATATGTATATATACACACACATAGATATTTACATATATATCTATATGTCCATATAAATATGAATTAATGAAGATATATATGTATATATATGTATATACATGTATATATATATATATATATATATATATATATATATATGTATATATATATATATATATACATATATATATATATATATATATATATATATATATATATATATACATATACACACATATATACATTTATATGTATATACATATACATACATATATATATATATATATATATATATATATATATATATATATATATATATATATATATATAACACACACACACACACACACACACACACACACACACATATATATATATATATAAATATATAATGTATGTATGTATGTATGTATACACATACACACACACCACAGCTACAGACGCTGTTGTACCTTGAAAACCCGCATTCTGGAAGGATCCGCTTTCGTGGAAGCAGTTGCAACATCCCCAGGCGTGTGCAGGTACTTCCTGCGGCAATGCCATATCCTCCATGCCTTTCTCTGGTGATCGCAGACGCCCTTCTGGACAGGTTCCTTGGCGCGTTTCTCTCGTTCATCGCCTCCGCCCAGCGAGAAGCACCTCCACAGCTGATTGTCCTCACCCCAGGGGCAGCGTGTATGACCCCAGGAGGTTACGTATTCCTCCCTAGTAGCTGCTTCGCTCCATAACTGAATTAATAAATTTGTTTCTCCAATATTTGTTTCCCGAGTCCGTCTTCTCCTCCGCGGGGCCAGTCCTCTTCACTCGCTCTCTTTCACTCCAATGATATACTTCCGGACCCTCTCTCTGGCCCATCCTTTCGCCTTAACGCACCCTCTTCCCTTTCCTACATTATCATCGATTTCCCATTTCTTTCCTTCTCTCGTTCTTTACCTCCCCATCATCTTCCCTTTTCCTGTTTCGTCCCTTGCTTTCCCTACCTCTGGCCGTCCTTGCTTGTCCTCTCATTCTCTCCTCCCTTTCCCCTTCCCCTGCCGCCCAAAAAACTTCTTCTGTCTCCTTTTTCTTTCTCTTTCTTTCCGAGAGACCAGGGAAGAGCGAGATACATGAATAGATAGATAGATAGATAAATAGAGATAGATAGATAGATCAATAGAGATAGAGAGAAAGAGAGAGAGGAAGAGAGAGAGAGAGAGAGAGAGAGAGAGAGAGAGAGAGAGAGAGAGAGAGAGAGAGAGAGAGAGAGAGAGAGAGAGAGAGAGAGAGAGAGAGAGAGAGAGAGAGGGACAGGGGGATGGGAGGATGGGACGTAGAGGGAAGGGAAAGCGTAGAGAAAATACGACCGTTTAGCCGAGTGGATGGGAGCTGCTCCTGGGGAAACGGACGGCGCGGGCGGGAGGTGGCTAGGAGAGCGGGGAGAGAGTAGAGAGGAAGAAAGGGGATCGGCATCTATTCATTCCCGTCCTGTCGGTCTCACCACGCTCCTCCTCCTCCTCCTCCTCCTTCTCCTCCGCCTCCTCCTCCTCCTCCTCCTCCTCCTCCTCCTTCTCCTCCTCCTCCTCCTCCTCCTCCTCCTCCTCCTCCTCCTCCTCCTCCTCCTCCCGCCAATCCCACTCTCGCCACAGGCCCTCTCTCCTCTCCATCTCTTTCGCTTTGTCTCAGCTGCCTGGTCCCACAGGGCGGAGTGGCAACAGTAATTAGTATAGTTAGACGCTGCCTGTCCTTGCCCGTCAAGCCTGCCATCCCCTCTGCCGCGACCAGTTCCTTGCCGTAAATCTCCTTCGGGAAGGTCCTTCTCCCTTCCCCATGCCTGCCCAAGTACACTCGTACTTGTGTCAGGATCCTTATGGTCACGCTTATGTGTATGCTAGTATACTCGGGCTTATGCCAGCATACCCGATGATATTCTTGTATACTCAGTGTTATGCTAGTATACCCATGCTTATGCTTGTATGCTCGTGCCTATGCTAGTATACCCGAGCTTATGCTAGTATACTCGTGCTTATGCTAATACACTCGGGGTTATTCTAGTATACCCGAGCTTATACTAGTATGCTCGGGCTTATTCTAGTATACTCGTGCCAATGCCAGGGCTCTCATGATTATGCCAGGACGCTTATGTGTATGCTAGTATACTCGTGCTTATGTTTATGGTTAAGCAAAGACACTCATGCTTGAACTAAGAGACCCATGCTTCTACCTTTGTTTACCCTTAGGCAATCTTTCTTATACTGGGACACTCGCTGTAAAAAGGGGGGTGGGGGGTTAAGGCCAAAAAGTATAAATAGATAGATATATAGACATATTTGATGAACTAACGTTATCGTTCGTCTTTCGCTTTCGCGAGAATGTATACAAAGGAAAGAGTACAAAGGTACTGGGTATCGTTATTCTTGTTATTAATCATTGTTATTATTCTATTCATTATGGTCAATATTATTATAATTGTAATTATTATCATCAGCTCTTTTGTAACATTTATTTTCATTATCATTATTATCATCTTTTTTGTAACATTTAGTGTTATTGTTATTATTATCAGCTCTTTTGTAGCATTATTATTATTATCATCATTATTATTACTATTATTATTATTATTATCATTATTGTTATTATTATCATCATTATTATTGTTATTATTATCACTATTATCATCATTATCATTATCATCATCATCATCATTATAATTACTATTGTTATTATTACTATTATTATTATTATTATTATTATTATTATTATTATTATCATAATTATTATTATTATTATATTTATTATCATCATTGTTGTTGTTGTTGTTATCATCATCATCATCATCATCATCATTATCATTATTATTAGTACCATTATTATTATCATTATAATTATCAATATTATTATTATAATGGT
>NC_061822.1:30798269-30800769 GCF_019202785.1 Penaeus chinensis
AATAATAATAATAATGATAATTTTTAAATAGTAATGATAATGATAATAATAAAAATAATTGTAATAATTATCCTCTTCATTATCATAATTATAATGTTAATGATTAATATCATAACCCTTTTTATCATTAACTGCACTTCATTATGTTTAGTTATGCTTTTTTTCTACCCATGGACCACAAGTAATTTAGTACTTAGTACTACGACGATTCATAAGAAAAGTTATATATATATAAATAAATATATATATATATATATATATATATATATATATATATATATATATATATATATATAGATATATAGATATGGCAGTGCCACCCTTGCCTAATTGGATGCCCTTCCTCATCAACCGCTAACACTTGTGCCACGGCGGCGACTTCCCCTACGACACCTGCGTCTGACTTCTCAAAGCGATGTCGTTTTTTCGGGCTCGAGCCAGCAGTCGGAGCGCCGGCATTTTTACGACCGCCGCAACGGGGAACTGAACTCGGGGCCACATCGTACTAGATGTGGTTCTTGCTGCCTCAATGTCTGGTTGTTGCGGAATCTGGTTGGACCATCAGATCCGTGCCATGGACCTCGAAGCTGTCTTCTTGGCGGAGTTGTCATGAGATCTCCAGACCATTTCACAGACCCATGTTGAACAACTCGCCAGTGAAAGAGGTGGACTCGTTCCTCTACCTGGGCAGCAAAATGTCAGTCAATGGCACCCACGAGAAAAAAAAAACATACGCATGGGAAAGGTACAGGCTGCCTTTATGCCACTTCAAGACTGCCTGTGGAAAATGCCTGTTGTAACATTATCCACCAAACTGAGGTTATATCTGGCCTCCCTGAGACCGTTAATGATGTATGCTTATGAGACCTGGCCTGCACGGAAGTCTGATGTAGCACGCATTCGGGCATCTGAGTTCCGCTGCTAGCATATATAAATATATGTGTGTGTGTGTGTGTGTGTGTGTGTGTGTGTGTGTGTATTAATATGCATTTATATTTGCATGTATGTATACATGTTTGTTTCCTTGAATTATTGCCCTCTGCCGTCATAACCGATATAAGAATGAAACAAATCAATTCATTATCCTATATTCTGTAAACAGGTTTCGCATACACTTTCTGGATATTGCAGTTAAGTTCATAACAGAAGTGCCAATGGCCTCTCTAATACTCTGAGCAACAACATTTCCGAACCTCGCCAACTTACATTTTCATTTTGATGCGAAGGATGTGATGTTAGGGGATGCTTAATCAGCAGCGGATTTATAGAAATAATTTATTTCACAAAAGTTTGTCTTTCTCGCTCTCGATTCTCCTTTGTCTTTCCTGTGCTCAAATATTCATTGCAACATCTTTTGTTCCTTTTTGTTGTTGAATTTGCTATCTGGTGTTTGTTATTGATTTCCTTTCGTTGCCTTCCATACCATACACAGAATAAGATATAACCCCAATGCGTTTTTAAGAAGTTTTCTATACACCAATAAAATGCATTTTAAGATATCTAAAACGGAATTATTTTTAACCCAAAGCCCTAAGAAATGTCCGCCCTTTAAAGACTCTCACAGGACTGTTGACAAGGAGTCCCCTGCACAAACACGGTGTCTTTCACTGCAGTAAAAGGACTATTAAAACAATGGAAGGTGTTACTGTTGTATTTCCCTGAATTAGGTTGGGGAACTGCTGCAAATTTATCGTGTGTGTGTGTGTGTGTGTGTGTGTGTGTGTGTGTGTGTGTGTGTGTGTGTGTGTGTGTGTGTGTGTGTGTGTGTGTGTGTGTGTGTGTGTGTGAGTGTGTGTTTGTGTGTGTGTGTGTGTGTGTGTGTGTGTGTGTGTGTGTGTGTGTGTGTGTGTTTGTGTGAGTGTTTGTGTGTGTGTGTGTGTGTGTGTGTGTGTGTGTGTGTGTGTGTGTGTGTGTGTGTGTGTGTGTGTGTGTGTGTGTGTGTGATAACTTTCAAATTATCTCATTAAAGCCTATATTCTATACCTTCAAGATGTTTATCTACATCTCACCGAATTCCAGTAAACTTTAATTCAAACAAAATTATTATTTTTGATAGATTCCAATCATTCAATGAAGGCGATACAGTAACGTTACATCAATTATTTACATCCCTCACACCACATTGCCAAAACCTATATTGTTTATCCTCCCTCAGGTAGGGTATCGTATGTATCCGCCTGTGTATGTGTCTTATGTATCTTCTGAGAGTTTCTACATCTTCCCTAGCTTCACCTGCATTATCCTGACCGTCACTTGATTATAACTTTGGGTATTAGAGCGAGTTTATATACTGTTAACACTACATTACAGCAGTCTTATGGCTGTACTTTATGACCAATGTTCCTCCTCTTGACCCACAACAATGTTCCTCTCGAGCCACAGGGAACGCCCGCACAATGGAGTTTCCGGAAGGGACGATTTCTTAAACTTTGCTCACTAAGATTGCCATTGCTCACTCGAAATAACAAATGGTTGGTTCTCATGTAACTTAATTTCTATA
>NC_061822.1:30830769-30833269 GCF_019202785.1 Penaeus chinensis
TTAAATTTATAGAGAGGTATAACCCTTTTGACACACAGAGGTAGAACATATGAAAGCATGTATGTATAACGAGAACAGTCGTGGGAGGAACACTTGGCTTACAGCAAATCTATTGAAATATAAATCCGCGTGTTTATAAATTCATAGCTAAGTAAAATAGAGTTATCATGATTAAGATAACAGATTTTATTTGGAATCTTTAAAAGGACCGATAACACAGAAGATAGATAAAAATATTACACAAACAAAAAAGTTTACTAGAAGTCAGTAACATCCAAATCCTCATAATTATTGTCAATGATTTATGAATAAAATATCACTCCCTTTTTCCCCGTGGAGTTTAGGATTTCCTAATTCTTTTTTCGAAACTATAAAGAGCTCGTCTTTCCCAGGAGAAAATGTCTCAGCGATTGAACTTTGGATCACATTCTCACTACTGAATAAAAGATTAGGAAGATAATTAATTTGATATGGCGTTTGACGAGGCTGGTTTAGAAAACATTTGTTCTCTAGAGAAGCGAGGACTTTCAAAACTGCTCTAATCATTGACGATTTCCTTCAGAAAACTTGTGTTTTTGTTTGGTAAAGAATAGAAGAAGAGAGAAAATTCACGCAGTTGATCAATATGATCTTGATGAAACAACCTTCTCTAGAAAGTAAGACAACATTACGATAAAAAATAAAGGGAAAACTTGAAGATCACAAACAGTTCCTAACTCGGATGTAACGCAGCAGTTAAAGCATAAAGACAGATCTGCAAATAATGACAGACGTACAGCAACATCACACCAAAGAGAGCGTTAAGGGGATTAATGCAGATGTAATAATAGTAATAGGGGATGAGAAAAATGGAGAAAGAAATAAAATAAGAAATAAAAGAGACATTCAAAGAAACATGGGATGAATAAAACCAGGAATATAAATATATATATATATATATATATATATGTGTGTGTGTGTGTGTGTGTGTGTGTGTGTGTATGTATGTATATACATATATCTATGTGAGCACACACACACACACACACACACACACACACACACACACACACACACACACACACACACACACACACACACACACACACACACTTATATAAACCAGAACCAGTGAAGTACGGAACTTTTGGACAACTGGGCCAGTGAAAAACTGTTACTCAAACTAGTTGTCGACTGAACCAGCGGACAATTGAACCTCTGGGCAAGTAACTCAAGGGACAGAGGAGAGGGGGTGGGGACAGCTGCCTCCCGAGACTCTGCTTGTCTTCCCCTGTGGTGTACAATTTTTATTTTTTCATTTTTATTTTTACTAAATATAAGTCCGGTCATAGCTTAAAAATGCCCCTAGAGAAGCTGAATTTCCTACGTATGTGTTTACTTCGCTCGCCTACCCGCTCTTGCCCCCCCCCCCCCCTTCCCCAAGAGGAAGCTGAAATGACGCCCGTGCAAAGGAACAATTAGAACTTTGGCAACTGTGGCTGTGAACAATTAGATTAGTGAAAATTGGAACAGCACACACAAAGTACGTTTTCTATCATTGGAAATTCACAGAAAATAATTGTAAACGAGTTAATTCTCATTATGGCAATTAGCACTGGTACGGCAATACAGTAAAAGTAAGACTTAAAAGGATTATAATGCTATTTCCCCGTCGGTCTGTTTTCTATTTTTTCATTCAAAAGTTTAAGTTTCTCTTGACTTGTTTCACCACAAGGTTACTTGATTAATAATAATAAAATCATTAGGAAAATCAAAAAGGTTTTGAGAATATTTCCTCTTTTATACTTGGATTTTCAATGACTGGATCTAATTATGTAAGAAATATATGATCGTGACTTTGTACGCAATAAAAGTTACAAGAGAATGAGATGAATACTAATACTAATATATTTGTCTGTGTATAGTTTCGTATAATATCGATAAATAATGGTTATAGATATCGGTACTAAGTGATTGATACTTCCACATCAATAAACTGAACAAGCTATGAAGTGAGGTAATAGAAAACTAAACCGATGGCAACTCAGCGAATGGAAGACCGACCCAGTAATAACTGAACAAGTGATAATTGAATGCAACAGGATGTATTATTGCGTAATTGGACAACGAAACCAGCTGATTGATTGACTATTTCAAATTATCTCTCGCAGTACAACTAAGGTCAATTGCGTATTCACTGGTATACCACTTGTATGATAATGCATGGTACGTGCGTTTTGCAATCCATATGTAATTTCAAATATCGATTTTTTTTCAGGAAGCTAGGCTATCTATATAACTGTCACTTTTCAAGCTACAGATGGGTAAGCAGGCATTGGGTAAGCAGGCATTGGGTCTGCAGGTTGAAAATTCTGCAGGACTTTTCTACATAGGTATCTTTCTTATGGTATCCCTCACCAAGAGCTGCATTGCAACCAGCAATCAACTCCCATGAGTCAATAATATGTTTCATCTTTAGCCTTGCCAACATTAGTACTTGTCAGTTGCAATGCTGCCAAAA
>NC_061822.1:30858269-30863269 GCF_019202785.1 Penaeus chinensis
TATATATATAGTGTGTGTGTGCACATGCATACACATATAGATACATATAGATGCATATATGCATATGTATATATATACACATTTATATATGTATATATGTATACCATATATTATATATATGTATATATATGAACATATGTATGCATATATGTATACATATATGAATGCAAAATATATCATTGGATGTATTTCAACGGAAGATACTAGACGCACAATTCCAACCGTCTATTCCCTGAACCATTGCTCAATTCCGTCGGAGAATTGCCTAAAACACTACAAATGATTCTCTGTCGTCGCGAGCGTGCATTTCCTAGGTAAGTAAGCGTGAAGGGTTGTTTCTCAATTAGCTTTAACTGCCTGACATCAGCTGACCTGAATACAAGAGTGAGACAACGCGGCGGGGACACAAAAGGGACCTGGAGCACAAAGTGAGACAAACGAAGTCACTCACTTTGAGACTGTACCTAAACAGAGGCGCTCGCTCGACCACGCACCCGGAGCAGGCCTGTGTTTACGGCGATGTACGTATGCTCCTCCTCCACAGCGAAGCCAGAGTGCGCTGCTCCAAGCATCGAGAAGTACTTTCATGTTGTGTGATTTGTCGGTTAGGCTACATGTGTAGATACTTACACAGACACACACAGAAACACACACACACACACACACACACACGTGTTTATATTCATATCTCTCTCTATATATATGTAACTAAATACCTATCCATCTATCTATCTATCTATCTATCGATATATATGTATTTATATATATGTAAACACACACACACACACACAAACACACACACACACACACACACGCACACATGTATATATATGCATACACACACATACATATATGTATATGTATATGTATATATATATATACGTATATATATGTATATATATATATATATATATATATATCCATATACACATTTAGATATATATATAAATATATATACATATATATACACACATATACATATGTATATATATATACATATATGTATACGTATATATATTTATATACATATATATAGGTATGTATGTATGTACATAAAAAAAATATATATATATATCCATATATGTCTATATATATTTATAATGTCTGTGTTTGTTTGTGTTTAAACGAATGAAGAAATCTAACTAAATGAGACAGAGCAATTGAAACCGAAAATTTCCCAAAACTTACAATTCAACATGCGTCCTGACAGCAGCAGCAAGTTTAGAAGTTCGAATCCGGGACGAGAGCAATGTTAAAAGTAATGATCAAAACTCTTTTTCTTTTTTCCGTTTTTAGTCTCTCAAAATTTCCTTCAAAGAATATCCATCTCCGGCTAAAACAAAAGAAGGGAAGGATAGCCAAGAAACAAGAATTAAATACCCATGAGACTGAACTGTGAATATAATAAATATTTCACTGATTTGGGAAACATTTTTTTTTTTTTTTTTTTTTAGAAAAGGGAGAGAGTGCCAAGAGGCAACCTGAACCCCGGGATAAACTTTCTCGACAGCTTTCCTCTTTGTTTTCCGGAAACTTAAATAAATAAACAGATAAATAGAGAAAGAAAAAAATGGAAATAGGAGAGACTTCTATTAAGAGAGAGAGAGAAGAGAGAGAGAGAGAGAGAGAGAGAGAGAGAGAGAGAGAGAGAGAGAGAGAGAGAGAGAGAGAGAGAGAGAGAGAGAGAGAGGAGAGGGAAAAAAAAAGACAAAAAAGGAGGGAAGGTAGATTCACAAAGGGAGGAATGATGAAAAGGAGAGAGAGAGAGAGAGAGAGAGAGAGAGAGAGAGAGAGAGAGAGAGAGAGAGAGAGAGAGAGAGAGAGAGAGAGGGAAAGAAAGAGAGAGAGAGACTGAAAGAGAGAGATAAAAAAGGTGAAATCCTTATTTAGGAAAACATGCAGACACAACGAAAATACGAGAAGAGAAGAAACAAAACACAAAACAAACAAAAAAAAACTTCAGCAGATAAACAAAGATAAGAAGGTAAAACAAACAAACAAATAAACAAACAGACAAATATACGAGGGGAAATAGAAGAGACTTAAACAAAAAGAAAGAGTTTTTACCGAAGACGAAAACGCTCAAGATGATTAATCAAAACGCACGCGTAAGTTGATTATTTAATTAATTGCCAAATCAGTAATTGTCTTCACTTAATTGAAACGGAAAACATATGAGTGTTGTAGGTTTAAGCAAGATCTAGGAAATATTAAAGCCACAAATAAGAGAGCGCCATTCTATAATGGCCTTGATATTTCATTGTTTTACATATCTACGTGTTTTGTACTTTTGGTAAAATACACACAGGCTTAGACAGTCAGCTGTACATATATATACAGCAGTGAACAAGCAAACAAACGTGTGCATTAAGAAGTATACATACAAGCACAAAATAATACAGGCACATACTTATATACAAAAATATAAACTCTCAAGCATACACACAAATATATACAGAAAAAAAGCACATAAAGATATAGATATAGGTACATACGCATAATGAATGTCTTTATATCATCACGATCTTTGAAAAAAAAAAAAATATAGTCTTCGATTTAAATCAATATAGTGTCTTGCAAAATAATGAAGTTTGCAAGCACAGAATCTTTTTCATCATAACCTTTCTCTTTTATACTAATTTATGAAACTAAGAACATCATAGATATCACAGTGCCTTTGTATACTAGCTGGAATAATGATTATATTTAATATATTATACTGTAGTTTAATCTTAAAAGGAAACTACAGTTTTGCTTTATTTATTTCTTAATATAATTAATATTACCATTTTTGTTACCATACTCCGATCTGGAATTATTCGTTTATAATGATTACTTGAGATAAACAGTAAAAAAAAAAATAATAATAATAATAACAAAAAAGAGAGATAACACTTAAGATTAGGCAAGAACACCATTCGAGTAAAAAAAAAAAAAAAAAAAAAAAAAAAAAAAAAAAAAAAAAAAAAAAAAAAAAAGGTAAAGTTAAGTTAATTAATTAAATCATTTTTAACTGACTGTTAAATTAGGTCTCTGTTATAACTTCATTATGTATCAACTTGAGATCCTCGAGTCGAACGATTGTTATATTATGGTTGTTATATCTAGTGAATGCTGATTCACCAGATGTTCACAATTATTTTGTATAATATATTTATTCTCATGCAGTTATAAAGAATCTAGTATAATTGAAGTTTTCCAAAAATGAAAAATAAAAACACCGCGATAATACAAACAGAAACACATAAAAAAATATAAAAAATCGAATAAACAACAAACAAATACATAACTAAATAAAAAACAAAGAAATAAACAAAGAAAAGAAAAAAGATATGCCTTTTTTTACCATCTTATATTTGTTTTCGAGAAAGCAAATATCGCCTTATAGCACAACTCACGAAATCGGCCTCCGGGTATTAGCCTGAGCACATAGTGAGGTTTATAGACGAGATCACTCTGGCTTGCACTGAATTGTTCGCCCAAACCCGCGCTCGCTGATATTTGATGGGGATGCAAATCCCTTTAGTTGGATTTCGCCGTTTGCATTTTAGTTAGGGAATGAATCAGCAATGAGTATGGTTTATTAGTTGTAATATGATCGCTGTTTCTGTTTGATTGTTTTGCTTTGTTGCTATTTCTGTCTTGACGTTGATAATGCAAGGACAGTATAATCAATATGGACTCACACTGTGTTTCGCCCTTTCCCCTCTTCTCTTCCACTCTCCCACATCCCTCTCCTAACACACACATACATACATACATATACATGTACAAACAAACACACACACACACACACACACACACACACACACACACACACACACACACACACACACACACACACACACACACACACATACACACACACACACACACATACACACACACACACATATATACAAACATATATATAGTAGAGAGAGAGAGAGAGAGAGAGAGAGAAGAGAGAGAGAGAGAGAAAGAGAAAGAGAAAGAGAGAGAGATAGAGATAGAGATAGAGATAGAGATAGAGAGAGAGAGAGCGAGTTATATGCATAAGCATATACACAGACTCAAACCCACAAATAAATCTCTCTCTCTCTGTCTCTCTTTCTCTCTTTCTCTCTCTCTCTCTCTCTCTCTCTCTCTCTCTCTATATATATATATATATATATATATATATATATATGTGTGTGTGTGTGTGTGTGTGTGTGTGTGTGTGTGTGTGTGTGTGTGTGTGTCTAAAATGTTAATGACGATGATGACGAAACTGGAAAATTCCATCAGCGGCGGAGAGTTAAGTTTCCGGTAATTAGGTTTAGCCTGCAGCAAGTGAAGCCAATGAAAGAAATTAGCATCTGTGCGACGGTCTCCCCTTTTTTCCCCGAAACATTTAAGCACTTTTAGGTATTGTTGTTTTATCCCTAAATCGTTAACGGGTTTTGTAACGCTTGCCAGAAACCGAGAGATCAAAGTTATAAGGGAAATAGCAGATCTTCCTTACCTCGTACTGACATTCTCTGTGCAGTGATGTAACCGGCAGCGACTCTGTTCCATATCCTGTTTTCTCTCTTTCACTGCTACTGACGCTCATCATGCGTGGGAAGAGCTGGCAATTGTCTCAATCTTAATGAAGAAGTGACCCGAATCACAGGAGGAATGAAACCATTCTCTTCGACTTGGCTGAAAACGTCTCGAAGCTTCGAACGTCGTATCATTTGTCTGACAAAACTGATTCATTTTTAGTGTGTCTTTTAGATTCCCAAAGATGAAAGTTGTTTATTAGGAATGTTTATACGAAAGATATAATATTCTGAATTGTGAATTTATATTTACTTTAAACAAAATATAGATATGTGATATTCATTGATAACGTCAATCTGAATTAATCTTTTTTATAAGGTCCAGCACGGTATTCACACACAGGTACATTTGGCGTTACAGGTTTATTACAGAGTATTAAAGAAAAAGGAAGATGAACGATTGGCACGAGAGATGTAACAATCTACAACATGAAACAC
>NC_061822.1:30875769-30895769 GCF_019202785.1 Penaeus chinensis
TTCACAACGACCTTTTTTGGTATATAACTTTGCTTCTAATCCAATTAACTATTCCATTTGTTCATAATGTCTGTATATCTGTCTGTCCCTCTCTAGCTTTCTATCTCAACTTCTGTATCTAAAACATGGGTGATTCCAACTGAAGAACTGTATTCTTGCAAATCTCGAGGTCTCTGCAACAGGAAAATCAATTGCCAAAAACCGACGTCCAGGCTCATGTTTGCTTCTATGGGTTGATGATTCCTGTTGCAAATTTAAATGATTTTTGATATAAATAGATAAATGGTAAATTGATAGATGATAAATGATAAATAAAGGATAAATAATCATTAGTAAATAAAATAGATAAATAAAAGAAATAAACATAATAAGATAAATAAATAAATAAAATACATTAATTATTGACTAATGGTAATAATGGTATGTAAATGCTAAATAAATGATAAATGATAATGATAATTTGAATGATACAAATGGCTGATGATACCTGTTGCAAATTTAACAACGAAAGAGAGAACAAGAAAATATACGAATATGTTGAGGACCTTTTCGCCCACGATCTTGTTTGTTTGTTTATTAATTATGTGATTAGCTGGATTAGAAAAAAGGTTATAACGTAGGAAAAATAATTGTGAAGAAAAACAAAGCAGATATTTATTGCCCACTTTAATATTCAAATAATCTTTCAGACACAGAAACAAAGCGACTTAAAAAAACAGGAACATACACACACCTAATTCGTCCTTTAACTAACGAATATTCATTTATACACTCTCAACATTATCAACTTGTTCAATAGTTCAATTCCCCGTCGTTCGAGTACACTTCGTGAACAATTCTTATTTTCATACCTAATGAACATTCTCTACACCACTGAGTCATTGGTGATGAACTTTGTACGCTGTAGCAGATTTCTATAACATTGTCATCAGTCTGTGGTTTCTAGAGTTTCGATAAACAGTGATTTGATATAGGCATCGACACGCACAGTATATGTATATCTTGCTCTTGTATTATATAACATTATATAACATGCAAATTATATAAAACAAACAAATTAGAGAACAAAACAAAGAAAACATATCTTTGATGCTGTTATTGATCACCACTATCATCTCATCATCATCATCATCATCACCATTTTCATTGTAACATTATCATTATTATCAGTATCACTAGTGTCATCATCACGACCATGAGCATGATGATGATGATAATGACGATGAGGAAGATGAAGATGATGATATGATGATGATGATGATGATGATGATGATGATGATGATGATGATGATGATGATGATGATGATGATGATGATGATTATGATGGTGATGATGATGGCGATTACTATTATTATCGTTATTATAATTACCATTAATAGTATTAGTATGATCACTATTGCTATTGTTGTTATTCCCATTATTATTATTATTATTATTATTATTATTATTATTATTATTATTATTATTATCATTCGACTGGAATGAAGTAGTTAGACTGTCTGTTTATTTACATTAACTATTTGCACGACCATCCAATGGGATATTAATAATTCTGATCACAACGGTAACAGTGATAATGCTACTAAGAAATAAGAAAAGGGATAATAATGGAAGTGATAAAATAATTTGAAGGATAATGATCTAAATGAATAAACAAAACCGTCTATTCTACACAAATGTATATGCGAAGTGGTACTACTTATCATGACAAATTAAAGGAAAAGATATAACTTGATTGAGCAACTTTTATTCTGCTTTTTTATCGTACGTTGTCATAATGATTACCACAGTGCTGGAATTCGGAACATAATGGAAGAGTTTTCCCCGACGTGTTGAATATTAGCATGTTTCATTTAACCGTACTGTTGAAAAATGTACTGACGTTAAACTAAATTATTACACCTAAATCATTCTGACAGGATTTCATTATTTCAGGAACAGCTTAATTTTCATGAGACTGCATCACCGATTCCAGAGCATAGTGATCTCATCTCTGTTAACAGATTGGTCTGTTTAGCAATACACCTTTTGTAAAAGGCAACGAATACAAAGCATAGAGACAGTGGTATCAACATACCGGTCCCTGCTAATTTACATGTTTGCTCTCCCCAGAATAGCTCTTAATCTGTAAGTCTATTAATGTTTCGCTGTGAGGATCAAAGGTCAACGTAAGGTCGTCTCTTCACCGAGGGTTATTTGGTGAATAAAAGACGTGACCTTAATCATCAATTAATAGACTCAATTTATTTTGCCAACTGGATTTCTTTGTGTTTGCGAATCGAACAATGGCCTCCCTGTGATAGGATTTAACCTACATTCTTCGCGTAGAAATGAGACACGATTTTCATTTATTTATCTATTGTTATACGGGTAATTAAATCTAGTCTCCTTGATAGATAGAACGAATACAAGAAACGAGCAAACCACTGCAGAAATCTGTCGTCGGACTTCTGCACCCTCAAAGGGGAACAAGGAGACAGATGGCTACAGAGTTGGAGAACTTCTTAGCAAGTTCACTAATGAGCAAAGCTGTGGAGTGACGCACTAATAGTAAAGGCATTAAAGAATTACTGATGTTTCTGGAGCTATTATTAAATGATTTCCTTTGTTTTCTGTTATTTATACGAATTAGGTCAGCGGGAAAGGTGTGTATATATGTATATATCTGCTTGAATCTCTCTCTTTTTTAATCTTTCTCTCTCTCTCTCTCTCTCTCTCTCTCTCTCTCTCTCTCTCTCTCTCTCTCTCTCTCTCTCTCTCTCTCTCTCTCTCTCTCTCTCTCTCCCTCCCTCTCTCTCATTCTCATTCTCCTTCTCCGCCTTCTTCTTTTTCTTCTAATTCACGCACTCAGTAAAACATCATTTTGGCTAGGCTGCAATTAAATAAATTCCCAAACACCGAGATCCAAAGAAAAAGGGGAACGCAATATGAAAACAACAATTTCCTTAAACAGAAAATGAATCTACAATTTCGTTAGCCATATTTCCATTTTTCATTTCGTGCAATGCTGCCCTGGGGATTGGCGGATCGCTGTCTAGCCCGACCAGACTTGGGGCAAGGTCGCGCCTGTGCTCTCGAAGCCAACCGAGAAAAATATTTGTGAATGAATGAATAATGCCTTTGATGATAAACGAATAGGGAGAAGAAACAATGCTAAAAATATAAGGTCTTGGAAACAGACGTAGGGTATGATTTGATTTAAAACTGTAATGCTGTAAATGAATGAGATATGTTGTTTCATTGTGCACTAACGAAACAGGAGTATGATTTTCTCTCTAACAAACGAACAAACAAACGTAAAGAGATAAACATATTCTCTTTCTGTTGCAACCGACGCCTCTGCGACAGCCATAGGAAACAGATATATCCGTTACGATGTCTTATACCAAACAACTTTTACACGTGTGATTCCAATCCTGAGAAAAAAAACTATCAATATCCTGTTAGATTTTTTTTTTTTTTTTTTTTTTTTTTGACTTGTAGGTAAGGAATCATGACTGAATGTCGCGTTTGTGGATTTATAGTTATAGAGAAAGAGAGAGAGTTAGAGTGAAAATGAGAATGAGAATGAGAATGAGAATAAGAATGGGATATATATATATATATATATATATATAGAGAGAGAGAGAGAGAGAGAGACTGAGAATGAGAATGAGATAGAGATAGATATGGATAGAGAGATAGATAGATAGACAGACAGACAGACAGACAGACAGACAGACAGACAGACAGACAGACAGACAGACAGACAGACAGACAGAGAAAGAAAAAAAGAGAGACAGAGACAGAGCGATGTCTCACATATCACCTGGCCAAGGGACTCATTAAATTTTAATCTTCCTCTGGTCTTGGCCAAGGGCTCTGCCGTAATATATCTCCCTCCCTTCCGCCTTGACAAATACAGAGGAATCAAAAGAGAGAAAGGAATGTAGAGGGATATTTGGTATGTGTATAGGAAGCGGTATTCCGTTGCCAGAGATAAACAGATAGGCTGATGAAGAAAGATTAAGAGAGGGAGAGGGAGAGGGAGAGGCAGAGGGAGAGGGAGAGGGAAAGGGAGAGGGAGAGGGAAAAGGAGAAGGAGAGGGAGAGGGAGAGGAAGAGGGAGAGGGAGAGGGAGAGGGAGGGGGAGAAAGAGAGGCAGAGGGAGGGGGAGAAGGAGAGGCAGAGGGAGAGGGATAGGGAGAGGGAGAGGGAGAGGGAGAGGGAGAGGGAGAGGGAGAGGGAGAGGGAGAGGGAGAGGGAGAGGGAGAGGGAGAGGGAGAGGAAAAGGGAGAAGGAGAGGGAGAGGGAGAGGGAGAGGGAGAGGGAGAAGGAGAAGGAGAAGGAGAGGGAGAGAGAGAGGGAGAGGGATAGGGAGAGGGAGAGGGAGAGGGAGAGGGAGAGGGAAAGGGTAAGGGACAGGGAGAGAGAGATGGATGGATGGATGAATGGAGGAAGGGAGGGAAGAAGAGAAAGAGAGGGGGGGGGATAGATAGACAGACAGAGATGAATAGAGAAAGAGAAGAAGAGAAGGAAGGATAGAAAAAGAGATAGAGAGATAGATAGACAGGCAGAGAAAGAGAGAAAGAGAGATAGATAGAGATAAAGGTAAAGATAAAAAGATAAAGATAGAGATAGAGACAAAGATAAAGATAGAAATAGAGATAGAGATAGAGATAGAAATAGAGATAGGGTTAGGGGTAGAGATAGATATAGATATAGAGATAGAGATAGAGATAGAGATAGAGATAGAGATAGAGAGAGAGGGAGAGAAAGAGAAAGAGAAGAGACGAGAGAAGAAGAGGAGAAAAAAGAGAGAGATTTACAAGCGAAAAAAGAAACACAATTCCATCTTTTTCTCTTGTATGAGCAGATAGAAGAACGAGAAGACTCGAATGGACCTTATTATGCCACAACAGAGGATCCCTAAGATAATCAGTGACTACAGCAAACCGAAGGATGGTTGATCTTATGAAGTAGCATGCATATTTATCATTTTCATTCATTCATTCTTTTTGTAATCTACAAGTGCTAGGAGAAGTCTGACGTCTTTATTGCTGAGAGTAAACATATTTCACAAGAAAAAAAAAAAAAAACGCGAATGCAATCCAAATTAACAAGAGCTATTCATCAGATAACCAGTGCAGTATTTGTCTATTGAAGGTACTATGAATGCATGAGGCCCTTCCTCACATAGCATTTGGCAGACAGAAGCACATACTATTTTTTTTCTGCAGTTCCCTCTTGATAATTTGCCTGTTCCCCTTCCCCCATCATTCCATAACTCCTGACTTCTGTTTTATTTGACATGTGAGTAATTTCTACGCCCTGTGTTCTTGTACAAATTCAAAGGCTGTCGTGGAGCTGAGAAACTGGGGAGTATTTAGTTGCACGGTTTATAGAGTCATGGTATTTTGATTACAGGATGGATATAAGCTCTGGTGTTATTGGGTGAGAAGAGGAATCTTATTTTGTCATTTTCTGTTGGCGATGATAGGAAATAGTGCTGCTCCTGGTGATGGTGATGATGATGAACATGATCGTGACTGTCATAATTGTAATGGCTACGACGAGGATAATTATGATGCTGATGATTACATTAATAATAAAGATGATAGTAACTGTAAAGATGATAATGATGATGATAATGATTACGATGATAATCGTTATAATGAAAAACCAAGATGATCTTCATGATAATATAAGAATAAACGTAGAAAAAAGGGTATGAATGAGAATAATCTTCACAGTACTCGAGATTCATCTGGTTTTGAAAGTAGTCAAATTTATCTCTCGTACTATAAAGATAATCTCATTCAAACTATTTTCTAGATTTGTCGTAAGGACCAAAGTGCATGAATACAAACAATAATGATGAAACATATCGTGACAGCAAGATTAAATATACAACAAATAAAAAACACGAGAACAGAAAAAAATAGAAAAAAAAAGCAGATTAGAAACCCAGACTAATGATAATAAAACCAAATCAGATCAATAATAATAACAGGAACAAAAATATGAAGACCTCCTCGATGACAAAAAATATGGTACGAAAAGTAAACCGTAAAGCAAGCAAGGAGATTCCTCGGCCGTCCTCCGAGGTGCAGGAGGCTTCCCTGAGTCCCCAGCCTCATCCCGGGGACAAAGGCCCTTGGAGTCCCGGCGCTTCACGGCCCAACTCCCTCATCGGGAGGAGTGCCTGTCGCTGAGCCGCTTCGAGGAGCCTGGTCGCCGGCGCTCTCTGAGGGGCGGGGATTGCGTCGGGAGCAAGCAACGCCATCACGACCTTCCTGATCTTCACTGATGGAACTGTAACGAGAGTGAATCATCTTGATAAAATGTAGATTACGTACATAACAGGTGAGTAAGATCCCGGCCCGGGGTTGGGATGGGTCGTTGGGTAGGTGGTTGATGAACTGAACTGGGAATTACAAATCTAATATAATTTTCCTCGAGTTCTGCTTCTGAAGCGAAATGTGGACAATATGAAAAGATCGACGTTATATAAAATTGCTAAAGTTTTCTCTGAAAAAGTGAGAAAGAAAAAGAGGAAAAAAGTTAAGAGAAAATAAGAGAGAAAGAAAGGAAATGAAAAAGCAAAAAGAAGAAAAACTAAATATGGGTTAAAATGACAAGGAACTTACACTTGCGACATTAGAGTATACATTCTCTATAGCATATTCCGGATATATCCATACAGATAGATAAATGGATATATGAAGATAGATACGTGCATACATTCACAGAAGGATATACTCCCAGACACACACACACACACACACATATATATGTATGTATGTATGTACGTGTGTGTGTGTGTGTGTGTGTGTGTGTGTGTGTGTGTGTGTGTGTGTGTGTGTGTATTCATAAATATAAACATTAATTACCAGAGTCCAGACATTCTCGGATTCAGGTAAAAGATGACGGGGAGACTGAGTGGAAATGGAGATTTGAGGAAAGGAATAAGGCTGAGGTAAGGATGAGGTCTTTGGCGAGGGGAAAATGAGGCTTCTCGGGGCTGAGCCAAAGGGGAAGACGAGAGTAAAAGTGATGGCAAGGATTAAGCTTGCTACGCAGGTTGGACCGCAATGAATGAATCCAAATATGCGCATATCTATATCTATCTATTGATGCATTTAACTGTATATCTATCATCCTTCATATCTGTATAAATGTAAATGTGTTCGTTTCGCGAAATAACCTTTTTTTTTTGTTTTTTTTGTTATTACTTTTTTCACTCATTGTAAATGTCTGTACATTAAACGTGCAATGTTTCATGTCCTTTTAACTTACAATTCAACAGTCAGTTACCTCTTGATAACCTCTTTCTTTAATTGTCCGTGTTATTGTCCGTGAATGCAATAACACGTAGTTTTTTTTTTAAGTGTGTAATGTGGATAAACCTCTTGAGATGTTTAAAATTAACAAGTACCTCGTGAAATCATAAACATACATTCCTATATCAAGTGACTGGCGAAATACTTCATAATTGGTTTTGGTTCGCATTTTGAAAGTAATTTGTAGGAGAAACTAAGGAAGAAGTAAAATTATAATGAAAAAAATGGAGAGCAGGAGAAATATTCCAAAAATGAAAATGAAATGAAAAGTTAGAAAGAATACCCAAAACGGATTCATATGGTAAACACGTTACATCTGCGAAACGAAAGCGAGAGGCTATACTACATTAAATATATATATTTCTTAACATTCTTTATCAAAGTCTGGAAGATCCCACGAGCAGGTAGGAGAAGGCGGTGAGAGGGGGGGGGGGGGGATAATGGGGCTTAGATGGGGAAGGCGGAGATGAAGGCGTGGATAAGGACTTGAGCGAAAGGGAAAATTAGGTGTTCTTCTTTGTGTGTGTGTGTGTGTGTTTGCCGGAGTGTGTATGTGTGTTGGAGATTATGTTCGTGTGTTTCTCTATATGTGTGCGTGTTGAATTGTTATTCAGAAATGTATGTATCAAAATGAAGTCGCACTCTCGAAAAAAATATCTTGTATTGTTCATACCGAACACGTTACTCACTTTATTTCATTTCCCTGCTATGGACGTAAGGGATTCACCCCTCACCTAACATAGCATTTGGTAGAATAGACTATACCGCTTTTTGCCTTTGCCTGTTCCCTCTCCCCATTACTCCACAGCCCTTGACTTCTGTATTATTTGACATGTAAGTAGGTTTTACGCCACTGTTCCTTGCCATTACAAAGGCTGTTCTAAATCCAACAGTTGGAAAAGATTTAGCAGAAAGTATCAAAAGGACATTTTTGTTTGGATACAAAACACCATACTTTTCGTGGAAATGAGATTATATTCTGCACTGACCTTGGGAAAGGAATTATGTTAATTAAGAGATAATACCATTACAGTAGCTGTTATTACAAGATAAAGTCATCTTGAACATGATGATAATGAAAATGATAATGATCTGATAATGGCGACACTAATCATGGTAGTGGTGATAATTACGATAACAATAAAAGTATGATGAAAATGAAAATCATGATGACATTTATACCAATAGTGGTGATATTGTTATTAGTAGTGGTAAGGATGATAATAATTACGGTACATAAAGCGATAATTAAAGTGATAATGCGATTTATAAAATTAATAGTAATGGTAATTAGTGGTAATATAATAATGATAAATAATAAAAGTAACTAAATACTGTCATTATCACAACCCACAAATACCAAGGAAGCTGCCTTTAAAAACATTGTAAAAGTAACGCATGTACTTACAAACAAAACAAGCTAAAAACGTTGACCAAAGAAGCAAAAAATGCAGAAAAAATAAGCGTAAAGAGCCAAGAGCAGCCAAGGAGATTCCTCGGCCATCCTCCGAGGTGCAGGAGGCTTCCCTGAGTCCCCAGCCTCATCCCGGGAACAAAGGCCCTTGGAGTCCCGGCGCTTCACGGCCCAACTCCCTCATCGGGCGGAGTGCCTGTCGCTGTGTCGCTTCGAGGAGCCTGGTCGCCGGCGCTCTCTGAGAAGAGGGGGGGGGGGGGGGCGTCGTGGGGAGCAAGGAACGCCATCACGACCTTCCTGATCTTCGCTGATGGAAACGTAACGAGAGTGAATCAAATTTAGAATACGTACATAACAGATGATATACCTTTATATAATAGAATATCCATGGATTTGACTAAATATATACTCATATATTTATATCAATGCGGTATTGCATTTTTCCATCTTTCATATACTCATATGTATATCTATCTATCTATCTATATATATATATATATATATATATATATATATATATATTCATACAATGGAAGAAATGTACGCGTTTATTCGTTTCCCAGGTGTCCGATATGAAATACGCAAAAGGCAGTAAGAGATTTGGCGAGGAAATAATGGGTACACACCACTTGTCGGTGAGATTCAAATCCAATTCGATATTCCTCGAATTCCGTTTTCGATGCGGATGTACTTGAGTATTATTCTTGCCGCAAGTTTGAACACGATATGATCGGTGATACAAAGTTTGTTAGAATTTTCTTAGAAAGAAATACGACAGCAAAAGTATAAAGAGAGAGAAAGAGAGAGATTAAAAAATAGCTAAATAAATAAATAAAAGAAGTGATATATAAATGATAAAACGAAATTACAGAGACCGTATCAATCATAGTCATTGAAATTAAAATCCTCTTCGATACTCCTCGAATCCCGTTTTCGTTGTGGTTGTGCTGAGTATTACTTATTTTCGACCAGAAATTGCACACGACAAGGTCGACGACACGAGTTGTTACAGTTTTTTCGCAAGATGCATGAGAAGAAAGAAATATAGAAGAAACGTGGAATAAAAATAAAATAGAAAAGGAGATGCACCTACAATAATACACACAGAGATATGACTGATTGAGATAGTAAGGGCATAAACCTGCAACGTGAAAGCGTGAGACCTGCATGCACCCAACATATTATTTATATATTTTCTTTACTAGAGTCTGGAGGATCCCATGGACAGATAGGAGATATTTGAGAGACTGCAAAATGGGGATGAGAAATGAGTGTTGTGATGGTGACGTTGAGGAGGAATTTAACCGAAAATGAAAATTAGGAGCTCTTGGGGTAAGGAAAAGGAGCCTGTTAGTGTCCAAAACAATTTGAATATATACCAGTTCATTTATAAGTCTGAATGTCCTGAAAAATTATCCTTATTTTTTTTTTTTTTACATCAAGCTGTCATTTCGAAATTAATAACTCCAAAAGCAAAGGAAAGAATAGAACGGCAGGTCTTAAGAATAACTCGACAGATAACGAAGGCCTATGCATTATACAGAGGGTGCTATGAATAATTGTATCTGTTGCTTAGCATTTGGTATGCATGAAGCCGCTTTTCCGCAGTGGGAATGATGATAACGGTAATAATGACGAAAGTTACAATGATGTTAAAATAATGACAGAATAATAACGAAATACTAAGGAAGCTGCCTCGTGAAATAAAGCATCATGACAAAAGTAATGCATGTATATAAAACAAAAAAACAAAACAAGAATAAAACGTTGTGCAAAGAGGAAACGAGCAAAAGTAAGAGTAAAAGGCAAGAGCAGCCAAGGAGATTCCTCGGCCGTCCTCCGAGGTGCAGGAGGCTTCCCTGAGTCCCCAGCCTCATCCCGGGGACAAAGGCCCTTGGAGTCCCGGCGCTTCACGGCCCAACTCCCTCATCGGGCGGAGTGCCTGTCGCTGAGCCGCTTCGAGGAGCCTGGTCGCCGGCGCTCTCTGAGGGGCGGGGAGGGCGTCGGGAGCAAGGAACGGCATCACGACCTTCCTTATCTTCACTGATGGAACTGTAATTAGAGTGAATCATCTTGATAAATGTAGAATATGTACATAACCTTCATGTAATAGAATATTCATGACTCTGACTAAATATATATTCAGGCACGAGAATGAAAGAAATGTACGCCTTAAGTCGTTTCCTTGGTGTCCAATATGAAATATGCAAAAGGCAGTAAGGGATTTGGCGAGGATATAATGGGTACACACCACTTGTCGGTGAGATCCAAATCCAATTCGATATTCCTCGATGTACTTGAGTATTATTCTCGACGTAAGTTTGAACACGATATGATCGGTGATACAAAGTTTATAAGATTATTTTTTTAGAAAGATGACAAGAATAGAGAGAGAGAGAGAGAGAGAGAGAGAGAGAGAAGAGAGATTTAAAAAAAAGGCAAAAGTAGTGATACAGAAATGATTAAACATGTCAGAGACCGTATCACTCATAGTCACTGAGATTCAAATCTAATTCGATTTTCCTCGAAATCTGTTTTTGATGCGGATGTACTTGAATATTATGATCGATGATACAAAGTTTGTTTTTTTCTTAGAAAGATAGAAAACATAAAAATAGAGAAAGAGAGTGAAAGATATTAAAAACATATATAAAAGTGATGTGGGAATGATAAAACGAAATGGCAGAGACGTCATCACTCATAGGCATGGACCTTCGAATCCTCATCGATATTCCTCGAATCCCGTTTTCGTTGTGGATGTGCTGAGTATTACTTACTCTCGACCTGAAATTGCGCATGACAAGTTCGACGATACAAACTGTTACGGCTTCTTTGAAAGACGCATGAGAAGAAAGAAATATAGAAGAAACGAGGTAAAAATAATAAAGAGAAGGAAATGCTCTTAGAATAAAACTAAATAATACTAATCGAGATAGTAGGGACATTGCACCTGCATGTAGTCAACATATTTATATATTTTCTTTACTAGAGTCTGGATGATCTCATGGACAGATAGGAGATAGAAAGACTGTGTGAAAATGGGTATGAGAAATGAGAGCTGGCGTGAAGGCAGAGAGGAGGATTTAATCGATTTAAAGAGGAAATCTTTAGGGAGGATGAAAAGTTTTGAGTGTGGTAGTATCTCTAACAATCTGAATATATACCGGTGCATATATAAGTCTGAATATCCTGATTTTTTTTTTTTTTCATTCAGTTGTCATTAAAAAAATATAGCGAACTCCAAAAGCAAAAGAATGGAACAGCTGGTTTTAAATCTTTGTTTTTAAGAATATCTCGACAGATAACGAAGGCCTATGCATTATTCGTGTACAGAGGGAACTGTGAATCACTGCTTCCGTTGCTTAGCAACATTAACCGCTTTTTCGCAGTGGGAATAATGATGATAACAGTAATAATGACGAAAGTTTTAATGAGGCAAATAAAACTAATAAAAAGGCTTTAAATAACGATAATAGTGATGCTGATGATAAAATAATAGTAAAATGTGACTGTGATAGTAAAATAATGATAGAATAATAGCGAAATACTTAGGAAGCTGCCTTATGAAATAAAGCATTATGACAAAAGTAATGCATGTACATAAAACAAACAAAACAAAAGCGAAAAATAAAACGAGCAAAGAGAAAACGAGCAAAAGTAAGAGTAAAAGGCAAGAGCAGCCAAGGAGATTCCTCGGCCGTCCTCCGAGGTGCAGGAGGCTTCCCTGAGTCCCCAGCCTCATCCCGGGGACAAAGGCCCTTGGAGTCCCGGCGCTTCACGGCCCAACTCCCTCATCGGGCGGAGTGCCTGTCGCTGAGCCGCTTCGAGGAGCCTGGTCGCCGGCGCTCTCTGAGGGGCGGGGGGGGGGGGGGGGGTCGTGGGGAGCAAGGATCGCCATCACGACCTTCCTGATCTTCGCTGATGGAAACGTAACGAGAGTGAATCAAATTTAGAATACGTACATAACAGATGCTACACCTTTATATAATAGAATATTCATGGATTTGACTAAATATATACTTATATATGTATACATATGTATATTCATACACGAGAATGGAAGAAATGTTCGCGTTTATTCGTTTCCTTGGTGTCCGATATGAAATACGCAAAAGGCAGTAAGAGATTTGGCGAGGAAATAATGGGTACACACCACTTGTCGGCGAGATTCAAATCCAATTCGATATTCCTCGAATTCCGTTTTCGATGCGGATGTACTTGAGTATTATTCTTGACGCAAGTTTGAACACGATATGATCGGTGATACAAAGTTTGTTAGAATTTCCTTAGAAAGAAATACGACAGCAAAAGTATAAAGAAAGAGAAAGGGAGAGAGAGATTAAAAAATAGCTACATAAATAAATAAAAGTAGTGATATAGAAATGATAAAACGAAATGTCAGGGACCGAATCACTTATAGTCTTTGATATTAAAATCCTCTTCGATATTCCTCGCATATAATACTGATTGAGATAGTAAGGGCATAAACCTGCAACGTGAAAGCGTGAGACCTGCATGCACCCAACATATTATTTATATAATTTCTTTACTAGAGTCTGAACGATCTCATGGACAGATAGGAGATATTAGAGAGACTGCAAAATGGGGATGAGAAAATTCTAAGGAAGCTGTCTCGTGAAATAAAGCATCATGACAAAAGTAATGCATGTACATAAAACAAAAAATCAAAAAACAAAAATAAAACGTTGACCAAAGAGGAAACGAGAAAAAGTAAGAGTAAAAAGCCAAGAGCAGCCAAGGAGATTCCTCGGCCGTCCTCCGAGGTGCAGGAGGCTTCCCTGAGTCCCCAGCCTCATCCCGGGGACAAAGGCCCTTGGAGTCCTGGCGCTTCACGGCCCAACTCCCTCATCGGGCCTGTCGCTGTGGCGCTGCCGAGGAGCCGGCGCTCTCTGAGGGGCGGGGAGGGCGTCGGGAGCAAGAAACGGCATCACGACCTTCCTTATCTTCACTGATGGAACTGTAATTAGAGTGAATCATCTTGATAAATGTAGAATATGTACATAACCTTCATGTAATAGAATATCCATGACTGACTAAATATAGATTCAGGCACGAGAAGGAAAGAAATGTACGCCTTAAGTCGTTTCCTTGGTGTCCAATATGAAATATGCAAAAGGCAGTAAGGGATTTGGCGAGGATATAATGGGTACACACCACTTGTCGGTGAGATCCAAATCCAATTCGATATTCCTCGATGTACTTGAGTATTATTCTCGACGTAAGTTTGAACACGATATGATCGGTGATACAAAGTTTATAAGATTATTTTTTTAGAAAGATGACAAGAATATTGAGAGAGAGAGAGAGAGAGAGAAGAGAGATTTAAAAAAAAGGCAAAAGTAGTGATACAGAAATGATTAAACATGTCAGAGACCGTATCACTCATAGTCACTGAGATTCAAATCTAATTCGATTTTCCTCGAAATCTGTTTTTGATGCGGATGTACTTGAATATTATGATCGATGATACAAAGTTTGTTTTTTTCTTAGAAAGATAGAAAACATAAAAATAGAGAAAGAGAGTGAAAGATATTTAAAAAATATATAAAAGTGATGTGGAAATGATAAAACGAAATGGCAGAGACGTCATCACTCATAGGCATGGACCTTCGAATCCTCATCGATATTCCTCGAATCCCGTTTTCGTTGTGGATGTGCTGAGTATTACTTACTCTCGACCTGAAATTGCGCATGACAAGTTCGACGATACAAACTGTTACGGCTTCTTTGAAAGACGCATGAGAAGAAAGAAATATAGAAGAAACGAGGTAAAAATAATAAAGAGAAGGAAATGCTCTTAGAATAAAACTAAATAATACTAATCGAGATAGTAGGGACATTGCACCTGCATGTAGTCAACATATTTATATATTTTCTTTACTAGAGTCTGGATGATCTCATGGACAGATAGGAGATAGAAAGACTGTGTGAAAATGGGTATGAGAAATGAGAGCTGGCGTGAAGGCAGAGAGGAGGATTTAATCGATTTAAAGAGGAAATCTTTAGGGAGGATGAAAAGTTTTGAGTGTGGTAGTATCTCTAACAATCTGGATATATACCGGTGCATATATAAGTATGAATATCCTGATTTTTTTTTTTTTTTCATTCAGTTGTCATTAAAAAAATATAGCGAACTCCAAAAGCAAAAGAATGGAACAGCAGGTTTTAAATCTTTGTTTTTAAGAATATCTCGACAGATAACGAAGGCCTATGCATTATTCGTGTACAGAGGGAACTGTGAATCACTGCTTCCGTTGCTTAGCAACATTAACTGCTTTTTCGCAGTGGGAATAATGATGATAACAGTAATAATTACGAAAGTTTTAATGAGGCAAATAAAACTAATAAAAATGCTTTAAAATAACGATAATAGTGATGCTGATGATAAAATAATAGTAATATGTGACTGTGATAGTAAAATAATAATAGAATAATAGCGAAATACTAAGGAAGCTGCTTTATGAAATAAAGCATTATGACAAAAGTAATGCATGTACATAAAACAAACAAAACAAAAGCGAAAAATAAAACGAGCAAAGAGAAAACGAGCAAAAGTAATGCATGTACATAAAACAAAAAACAAAAACAAAACAAAAATAAAACGTTGACCAAAGAGGAAACGAGAAAAAGTAAGAGTAAAAAGTCAAGAGCAGCCAAGGAGATTCCTCGGCCGTCCTCCGAGGTGCAGGAGGCTTCCCTGAGTCCCCAGCCTCATCCCGGGGACAAAGGCCCTTGGAGTCCCGGCGCTTCACGGCCCAACTCCCTCATCGGGCGGAGTGCCTGTCGCTGAGCCGCTTCGAGGAGCCTGGTCGCCGGCGCTCTCTGAGGGGCGGGGGGGGGGGGGGGGTCGTGGGGAGCAAGGATCGCCATCACGACCTTCCTGATCTTCGCTGATGGAAACGTAACGAGAGTGAATCAAATTTAGAATACGTACATAACAGATGCTACACCTTTATATAATAGAATATTCATGGATTTGACTAAATATATACTTATATATGTATACATATGTATATTCATACACGAGAATGGAAGAAATGTTCGCGTTTATTCGTTTCCTTGGTGTCCGATATGAAATACGCAAAAGGCAGTAAGAGATTTGGCGAGGAAATAATGGGTACACACCACTTGTCGGCGAGATTCAAATCCAATTCGATATTCCTCGAAATCCGTTTTCGATGCGGATGTACTTGAGTATTATTCTTGACGCAAGTTTGAACACGATATGATCGGTGATACAAAGTTTGTTAGAATTTCCTTAGAAAGAAATACGACAGCAAAAGTATAAAGAAAGAGAAAGGGAGAGAGAGATTAAAAAATAGCTACATAAATAAATAAAAGTAGTGATATAGAAATGATAAAACGAAATGTCAGGGACCGAATCACTTATAGTCTTTGATATTAAAATCCTCTTCGATATTCCTCGCATATAATACTGATTGAGATAGTAAGGGCATAAACCTGCAACGTGAAAGCGTGAGACCTGCATGCACCCAACATATTATTTATATAATTTCTTTACTAGAGTCTGAACGATCTCATGGACAGATAGGAGATATTTGAGAGACTGCAAAATGGGGATGAGAAAATTCTAAGGAAGCTGCCTCGTGAAATAAAGCATCATGACAAAAGTATGCATGTACATAAAACAAAAAATCAAAAAACAAAAATAAAACGTTGACCAAAGAGGAAACGAGAAAAAGTAAGAGTAAAAAGCCAAGAGCAGCCAAGGAGATTCCTCGGCCGTCCTCCGAGGTGCAGGAGGCTTCCCTGAGTCCCCAGCCTCATCCCGGGGACAAAGGCCCCTGGATTCCCGGCGCTTCACGGCCCAACTCCCTCATCGGGCCTGTCGCTGTGGCGCTGCCGAGGAGCCGGCGCTCTCTGAGGGGCGGGGAGGGCGTCGGGAGCAAGAAACGGCATCACGACCTTCCTTATCTTCACTGATGGAACTGTAATTAGAGTGAATCATCTTGATAAATGTAGAATATGTACATAACCTTCATGTAATAGAATATCCATGACTGACTAAATATAGATTCAGGCACGAGAAGGAAAGAAATGTACGCCTTAAGTCGTTTCCTTGGTGTCCAATATGAAATATGCAAAAGGCAGTAAGGGATTTGGCGAGGATATAATGGGTACACACCACTTGTCGGTGAGATCCAAATCCAATTCGATATTCCTCGATGTACTTGAGTATTATTCTCGACGTAAGTTTGAACACGATATGATCGGTGATACAAAGTTTATAAGATTATTTTTTTAGAAAGATGACAAGAATAGAGAGAGAGAGAGAGAGAGAGAGAGAGAGAGAGAGAAGAGAGATTTAAAAAAAAAAGGCAAAAGTAGTGATACAGAAATGATTAAACATGTCAGAGACCGTATCACTCATAGTCACTGAGATTCAAATCTAATTCGATTTCCCTCGAAATCTGTTTTTGATGCGGATGTACTTGAATATTATGATCGATGATACAAAGTTTGTTTTTTTCTTAGAAAGATAGAAAGCATAAAAATAGAGAAAGAGAGTGAAAAATATTAAAAACATATATAAAAGTGATGTGGGAATGATAAAACGAAATGGCAGAGACGTCATCACTCATACGCATGGAGCTTCGAATCCTCATCGATATTCCTCGAATCCCGTTTTCGTTGTGGATGTGCTGAGTATTACTTACTCTCGACCTGAAATTGCGCATGACAAGTTCGACGATACAAACTGTTACGGCTTCTTTGAAAGACGCATGAGAAGAAAGAAATATAGAAGAAACGAGGTAAAAATAATAAAGAGAAGGAAATGCTCTTAGAATAAAACTAAATAATACTAATCGAGATAGTAGGGACATTGCACCTGCATGTAGTCAACATATTTATATATTTTCTTTACTAGAGTCTGGATGATCTCATGGACAGATAGGAGATAGAAAGACTGTGTGAAAATGGGTATGAGAAATGAGAGCTGGCGTGAAGGCAGAGAGGAGGATTTAATCGATTTAAAGAGGAAATCTTTAGGGAGGATGAAAAGTTTTGAGTGTGGTAGTATCTCTAACAATCTGGATATATACCGGTGCATATATAAGTATGAATATCCTGATTTTTTTTTTTTTCATTCAGTTGTCATTAAAAAAATATAGCGAACTCCAAAAGCAAAATAATGGAACAGCAGGTTTTAAATCTTTGTTTTTAAGAATATCTCGACAGATAACGAAGGCCTATGCATTATTCGTGTACAGAGGGAACTGTGAATCACTGCTTCCGTTGCTTAGCAACATTAACTGCTTTTTCGCAGTGGGAATAATGATGATAACAGTAATAATTACGAAAGTTTTAATGAGGCAAATAAAACTAATAAAAATGCTTTAAAATAACGATAATAGTGATGCTGATGATAAAATAATAGTAATATGTGACTGTGATAGTAAAATAATAATAGAATAATAGCGAAATACTAAGGAAGCTGCCTTATGAAATAAAGCATTATGACAAAAGTAATGCATGTACATAAAACAAACAAAACAAAAGCGAAAAATAAAACGAGCAAAGAGAAAACGAGCAAAAGTAATGCATGTACATAAAACAAAAAACAAAAACAAAACAAAAATAAAACGTTGACCAAAGAGGAAACGAGAAAAAGTAAGAGTAAAAAGCCAAGAGCAGCCAAGGAGATTCCTCGGCCGTCCTCCGAGGTGCAGGAGGCTTCCCTGAGTCCCCAGCCTCATCCCGGGGACAAAGGCCCTTGGAGTCCCGGCGCTTCACGGCCCAACTCCCTCATCGGGCGGAGTGCCTGTCGCTGAGCCGCTTCGAGGAGCCTGGTCGCCGGCGCTCTCTGAGGGGCGGGGGGGGGGGGGGGGTCGTGGGGAGCAAGGATCGCCATCACGACCTTCCTGATCTTCGCTGATGGAAACGTAACGAGAGTGAATCAAATTTAGAATACGTACATAACAGTTGCTACACCTTTATATAATAGAATATTCATGGATTTGACTAAATATATACTTATATATGTATACATATGTATATTCTTACACGAGAATGGAAGAAATGTTCGCGTTTATTCGTTTCCTTGGTGTCCGATATGAAATACGCAAAAGGCAGTAAGAGATTTGGCGAGGAAATAATGGGTACACACCACTTGTCGGTGAGATTCAAATCCAATTCGATATTCCTCGAATTCCGTTTTCGATGCGGATGTACTTGAGTATTATTCTTGACGCAAGTTTGAACACGATATGATCGGTGATACAAAGTTTGTTAGAATTTCCTTAGAAAGAAATACGACAGCAAAAGTATAAAGAAAGAGAAAGGGAGAGAGAGATTAAAAAATAGCTACATAAATAAATAAAAGTAGTGATATAGAAATGATAAAACGAAATGTCAGGGACCGAATCACTTATAGTCTTTGATATTAAAATCCTCTTCGATATTCCTCGCATATAATACTGATTGAGATAGTAAGGGCATAAACCTGCAACGTGAAAGCGTGAGACCTGCATGCACCCAACATATTATTTATATAATTTCTTTACTAGAGTCTGAACGATCTCATGGACAGATAGGAGATATTTGAGAGACTGCAAAATGGGGATGAGAAAATTCTAAGGAAGCTGCCTCGTGAAATAAAGCATCATGACAAAAGTAATGCATGTACATAAAACAAAAAAAACAAAAAACAAAAATAAAACGTTGACCAAAGAGGAAACGAGAAAAAGTAAGAGTAAAAAGCCAAGAGCAGCCAAGGAGATTCCTCGGCCGTCCTCCGAGGTGCAGGAGGCTTCCCTGAGTCCCCAGCCTCATCCCGGGGACAAAGGCCCTTGGAGTCCCGGCGCTTCACGGCCCAACTCCCTCATCGGGCGGAGTGCCTGTCGCTGAGCCGCTTCGAGGAGCCTGGTCGCCGGCGCTCTCTGAGGGGCGGGGAGGGCGTCGGGAGCAAGGAACGCCATCACGACCTTCCTGCTCTTCACTGATGGAACTGTAACGAGAGTGAACTATTTTCATAAAGTGTAGAATTATTACGTAATAAATGATATAGCTTAATATGATAGGAGTACCGATGACTTTGATAAACACACACACACACACACACACACACACACACACACACACACACACACACACACACACACACACACACACAAAAAAAAAAAAAATAATAATTGAAAAAAAGGCAAAGAAATCATGGGTACTCATTTGGAGTCGTTGAGATTCAAATCCAATTCGATATTCCTCGAATTCTGTTTTCGGTG
>NC_061822.1:30903269-30905769 GCF_019202785.1 Penaeus chinensis
GACAAAGAACAAACAAACAAAAAAACGGATAAAAAAAAGACCCAGATAAGGAAGTTACACCTGCAACATGGGCCCACGAGACCTTAATACACTCAATATATTTTTTTTACACCTTTTACCGGAGTCTGGATGATCCCACGGACGGATAGGACATGGCGGAGGGGAGGGAGAAGGAGAGGGGGTAAGGATAGGGCGGAGGGGGTGGGGTGGGGGTATGGAGATGGCAGATATGAGGGTTAGGGGGGTGGGGTAAGGAGATGACGAAGGGGGGGAAGGGGGAAGATAGCAGAGGTGGATGGGGATAAAGTGATGGCAGAGGGGGGAGAGAAGGAGATAACAGAGGCGGGTGGGGGTGAGGAGATGGGGGAGAGGGGAAGGGGGAGCAAGGAGGAAGCAGAGGCAGGGAGTGGTGGGGATTAGAGATGAGGGCTGAGATGAAGGCGGGGATGAGGAGACTTGGGAGATGAGTGAAAATGAAGGTTTTTCGGGATGGCGGCGAAAGGGAACTTGCATTGGCCGGATTTTCCTACGACGTGTGAGGTCCTCGACGGATGGTCCTGTTTACACACACATGCAATAGGTGATAGATACACGTATGTAATTGTAATTGTGATTTGTAATTTGACAATCATATACGTGTAAAAATGCATATTTAGGGCAGGTCTTTTATGAAAACATGGATAAATATATATGTATACATACATATCTATTTATCTATCTATACGTACATATATATATTGTAATAAATCAGCTGTATTACTTTTTTCTCGACTAAATAGAATAAAAGATAAAGACTCCCGATTTAGATCCTAGTTAACAGGAGTAATTTGGCAGAAAATTAGGCGACGGTGAAAATGAGGCATCCTTGGTGTAGCGCCACAGGGAGATGGCAGGCTGACCGTTGCACAGAATGTTGAGCTTGGTATAGCGGTGTTGATGACGACGATTGATAATATATGAATATATAAATAAATATATATATATATATATATATATATATATATGTATATATATATGCATGTATCTATGTATATGTGTATATACATACATATATCTGTGTGTGTGTGTGTGTGTGTGTGTGTGTGTGTGTGTGTGTGTGTGTGTGTGTGTGTGTGTGTGTGTGTGTGTGTGTGTGTGTGTGTGTGTGTGTGTGTGTGTGTGTGTGTGTGTGTGTGTGTGTGTGTGTGTGTGTGTGTGTGTGTGTGTGTGTGTGTGTGTGTTTCACTCAAAAAATATTGCTATCTCTTTTTGGCAACTAATCAAAGATGAACAGAGGCGACTATAAATACCGTCCCCGAAATGAGGCAGTAAAATGGTAGGGAAGCTTATCTCTTACAGTCCTTGCGATTCAAACCTAATTTATAATCCGTCGAATTCGGTTTTCGATACAGACGCACGTAATTATCACCAGACAGATTTCTCACTCCTAATTTACACATGACAAGATCGACGATGGAAAACCTCGTTAAAACTTTCCTATCAAAGAAAAATGAATGGATTAAATGGATGAGAAACTGAGAATGAAAAAGAAGAAAAGGAAAAACAGAGAAAGGAAATTGGATTAATATCGTAAGGTGAGAGCGTGAGATCTAAATGCACAAAAAAAAAAATCCTCATTCATGTAAAAAAATCATCATTCATGGCATTGCATTTTTTTTTTGTGAATTTCCAGAAGGGTGCCATTTATAACAGCGAGAAAGACATAATGTGCCAGTCAGTCCATGATCAGTTGACGATGTCCTTACAAAGGAAAAATATAACAATCACTTGTGCTTGTTGAAAGCTCTTTTAAACAAACACACTAACACAATCTTATTTATATATCTTAAGTCAATGGAGAAAAACATCTTTACAACCACAATTCAATAATCCCAAACCTTGGTGTTTTAAGCTGACTGTTCTTAAAAGTATTATATTCATCAACATTTTCTTTCGTTATTAGAAATAAAGGGTCTATTCTTAAGAGACAAAAAGCCTTTTAAATCATGGAAAACACAAAGAATGGCTAAACCAGATACATGTGTTGAGGATATTTGACAACCTTAACCCACTTATCACTCTACAGACAAGGAGGTGACAGTGGGAGAGGGGGGGGGGGGCTAGATGAAAAGACCAGATGCTCGCTGCTCGTATGTTAATAATTGAAGTCATTCGTAACTTGGAACCCCATGCTTTAATCTCTGAAAGCGTTGACAATGTTGACTCTTTCATAGAACTTATTTAGACATCTTTGAACGTCTTTTGAGATGCAAATGATAATAACCATATTTTCATGAATTCATGTCATATGCAGATGTTGAATATTTCAAGTAAACAGTCTAACTTAATAATATTCTGCAGACTCTTTCCAAATGACTAAGTCCCCCCTGCTTTATACATTTTCAGTGGATACGGCAGTTCCTTATTTTGTGTTGGCATACGGTATCTCCTTTTTTTTACGATCAGTACCTAAACAAAAGGAGTATCATGATTTCTACCATGATTTCCATCACAATTCTGT
>NC_061822.1:30913269-30915769 GCF_019202785.1 Penaeus chinensis
CCTGGCGAAAGATCAGGCTGTAGTTGAGAGAGGGAAGAGGGCGGCGGAAAGAGTAGATCTCCCCAGTGTAGGGCAGGGTGAGGATGGGCAGGCTAGGAGTCACTTTACGAGAGTCGTGGTGGAAGGTACGCCGCGCCCTGGATATATATTCCGTTTCACCTGTCCTCACCTGTCCTGCGTTGCCTCTCCTCTCTCTCTTTTATACTCCCTTATCTCCCCTTCCTCTTCAAACCTGAAAATGGAATCCAGGAGGATTTCGAAACTGTTGTCTCACTTTCAAAAAATCTAGTTGCATTGTATATATATATATATATGTATATATATATATATATATATATATATATATATATACATATACACGTGTGTGTGCGTGTGTGTGTGTGTGTGTGTGTGTGTGTGTGTGTGTGTGTGTGTGTGTGTGTGTGTGTGTGTGTATGTGTGTGTGTGTGTGTGTGTGTGTGTGTGTGTGTGTACATATATACATATATATATGTATATACGTATATGTATATATATACATATATCATATAGTTTAATATATTCATATACATATGTACATACAGTGTCATAGAACATCTGAATTCTGAAAATCAGTTTCCAGTCAGTACTATAGTAACACAAATGTATAATTACCACATTATGACCATGTACTAATACTGCAAACCCCTGCTTCCTGCGACGCCTTCACAACTTCCAGATAGCAGCGGCGGCCAGGCGACCTCTCCTCACTGAAAATTCTGCAACATCGGCCTTGCATAATGCGCAATCTCCTGCTCATTTATTTATGCCTGAGCGAAACATTTCCGAGAGAAATCAATTTGACGCTCAGCTTGCTTTCAATTCCACCAAATTCTCCGGCACCACAACCGGGCACACGACGCGACGCAGTTGTGATGATCAATCAGTAAGGAATGTATTTTTTTTATTTTTTATTAATAATAACTGGCTGAATATCAATTTGCAAGGGAAAGTAAAGTATAAAGGAGTTGTAGACCTATATTCGCGTACAAGACAAAGTGGGGGATACTATTGTTATTATATTTCTTTATTCATCCATTTACTTGTGGATTAATATATTTATTTATTCATTTATGTATGTACATCTATGTATATTTTTGCATCAGTTTATCCATTTGTTTTTTTAAATCAAATCCTTTTTTTCAAATACCTTTTATAACTAACTTTTCAATGATCAAACACGTACTGCATAATCACCAGTCTTTCAATTATTAAATGATTATCCTCACCAATCTTTCATTTACCAAATTATAACCAACTTTCCAAATATCAAAGAATTTCCATTAATCTCCCAATTATCAAAGAATTTTCATCAACCTTTTAAAATTAAGTGCTAAACATCACCAACCTATCACCCTGTCATCAGTACACCAATAAACAGATAAATAAACAAACAGACAAATAAACAAACAAATACAGAGAATATGATTAAACAAGTAAACAAAAGAAACAACTACAAATTTATAGTTTATAGTTTTGTGTGACGTAACTTTGTTTATGAATAGACCTTGTCAAAGAAAAGGAAAACCTTATTCATTGATGACAGCGTTGAAATGTATGTAGTATTTTCCACGCTCAATGGAAGGCGATGTTTATATCTTATTTTTGAGTTTCCTGATTGGATTATCAGTCTTCTGATTACATTTTTTTTTTTTTTTGTTTTTTGTTTTTTAAGGCGGGGGAATAACTCATCATCGTTTGAACTGAATGGTACATTTTTGTCAATTTCACTCTCATACACATACACATGACTCCATACATACATCCATACATAAACACTTGCACAAATACATACATGAATACATACATATAGATAGATAAATATGGATAGATAGATATAACTCATCACTTTCACTCTCATACCCATAACACACGCACAGATTAATACGAATATACATACACACATGCTTACACACACACACCCACACACACACACACACACACACACACACACACACACACACACACACACACACACACACACACACACACACACACACACACACACAGACATACATACGTAAATACATACATACATACATACATACATACATATATAATCGTAGATAGATATAGGTAGTTAGATAGATAGATATGAATAAATAGACATACATTTTTCATCCTCCTATTATTTTCTTCTTATTTAAACCGAACCTGAATACACAGCCACATTTATTTATTCCTCTTTATATATCTATCTATCTGTCTATACACACACACACACACACACACACACACACACACACACACACACACACACACACACACACACACACATACACACACACACACACACACACACACACACACACACACACACACACACACACACACACACACACACACACACACACACACACACACACACACACACAAACACACACACACACACAAACACACACACACAAACACACACACACACACACACACACACACACACACACACACATATATATATTATCTCCTCCAGTCATGACATAAT
>NC_061822.1:30930769-30935769 GCF_019202785.1 Penaeus chinensis
ACAATGAAATAAGAAATAGTGATGATATTAAAGAAGATTTTAAAATACAGATAACTGGGAACAATGTTAGAAACAACAGCCGCACCGGAATTTGGATATTAGCATAGAAAAAAAAGTTTTTAAAATCTACCAATCAGTTCGCAGGTACACGATTCTTCCAACCAATCGTAGGATAAAGTTGCCTTCACTTCAGCTCCTGTCTTGTAATGATCATTCTCCGTTTCCGGCAATGTTATTAGTCAATTTGCACTTATTTCTTCTTTTTTCCTTTGATTTATAATTTCCTTTTACTTGCACGTCAAACTTGAGTTCTTGTTTGTCTTCCTGCCTCCTTACACTAGGGTTTTAACTAAACCCAAATATAAGCAATAATCTATTTTCTCAGGTTCTTGTGATTTTGCTGAAAGCCAAAATTGCCCCCACATCCAAGTGGACTAAACCACGGGATGGCGAAAGGTGGCCTTTTTCTTTCTCTCCCAGCTTTGACCCCTTCATACGTATATTATCCTACCAGTACTCACTCACAGCTGAGGTGTTTTTGAAACCTATATATAAATACGATGATCTCTTTTAAAGTATTGTTAAAAAAACAAACAAAAAACAAGGAGCCCGCAATCAAATATGGCTCGCTGGTCACTGATGTTGACAAACCCAACAACGGAAGATAGACTGAAAGAGACTTTGAAACAGTTAAATTACAGAGAAAAGGGGGCAAAAATGAGTAAATTGGAATGTTTAGACCAACACCATTAAGCAGGAGAGAAGAAATAGCCAAACGACAGCAGGTGGAAAGGAGTTTAAGCTCTCTCTGCTCACTACCGTCCTGACATTGGCTTAAATATTTTTTCGATGTTATAGTTCAATATTTCTTTGGGAAAACTGAACTATGACGTCGCCCTATCTTCCAATCCTAGTTCGAAAATATGTTTTGTAACGCCAGAATAATTGTCTGATGTAAAGGCAATTATCCAGGCATGTCACTTGCCCCACGCACACACACACACACACACACACACACACACACACACACACACACACACACACACACACACACACACACACACACACACACACACACGCACAAGCATACACAGAAACTTACATACACATTACCTGCTGTTTCATATACATACACTGTAGGTCTGCATATTTTGCGAGAATGTTGCTAACACATTCCATCGCAAAATTGACGTATACGTAATAGAACTACACATTATAAAGTTGATAAGGGCGCCACCACACCCAAATCAGATTCCACTTCTCACAAAACGTCCAAAATGTATTCCTTCACTTTGTAAATACTTCTCACGCGTATATACGGAAAGCAGTGCATTAATAAGATAAGAAGTCCTCAAAACACGCCTGCATAAGGAAGGTGGTACAGCAATGCGTGACTCCCCTGTCTTATGGGGAAGAGAAAAAACAAAAACACATAATAAATAAAATAAAGGTTATGGGCACGGTCTTCATAACTTTGTTTTCACGCTCGGTCCACAGTCGTGTTTTGAACATGTTTTTCCTCCTTCGCAACACACTAGGGAGCTCTCAACGATGTGACCTGACCGCTAATCCATATATAAGCATTCAGGACCCCTACTGCATATCCCCAGAAGATGCATTAAAGCATTGAAAAACGTCCTCCTTGGGACATTTCTCAACAGCAAATTTAAATGTCATAGGCCTATTTTGCAAACATCATGTATTTCGACATATGAAACTAGGCAGGCACACAGCATGTTTGTGTATGTATATATACACATGTACATACGTACATACATTTGAATATACATATATGTACACACACACACACACACACACACACACACACACACACACACACACACACACATATATATATATATATATATATATATATATATATATATATATATATATAAACATATAGATATCTGTTGGTCTATCTATCCATAGATATGTATATATAAATAATACACATAATATATATTTATATATATACATATATAGATATTTAGATATAAATAAATATAATATATATATATATATATATATATATATATATATATATAGATAAATATAATATATACATAAATAGATATAGTATCTATATGTATATCTATATCTCTCTCTCTCTATATATATATATACATACATGTACACATACACACATATACGTGCACACAGACATTCGTGTATATATATATATATATATATATATATATATATATATATATGTATATACGGATGATAATGATGTTAACTATTAAATTTATTTATTGTTATTATAATTATAATAATTTTTTTTATAATAATAATAATAGTAATAATGATAAAAATAATAACAATACTACTACTAATAATAATAATAATGATAATAATAATAATAATAATAATAATAATAATGGTGATAATAAAACATTAATAATAATGAATAACAATTAATAAAAAAGCACAACAAATAAAAGTAATACAAATAATATGATAATGATAATGAAAAAAATAATAACACCAATTACAACAACAACAAAAGCAATAATGATGATAATAATAGTATATATAAATAAAATAATAATAATAATGACAATGATAATAAAAATAACACTAATAATAATAATAACAATGATGATGATAATAATAATAATAATAATAATAATAATAATAATAATAATAGAAATAATAATAATAATAGCAATAGTAACAATGATAATAGTTGTAGGAGTAGTAATAATGATAATAATAATGATAATATAATAATAATAATAATAATAAAAAATATAATATCAATAATAATAATAACAATAATGCTAATTATGATAATAATAATAATAATAATAATAATAATAATAATTTTACTAATATATTCAGTATTACTATCTTTAATATCACTATCATCATTATCATTACGTGTTTATCATTAGTATTAGCAGTAATAGTATCATGGTTATCATAAATAATATTTTCAGTAACAGGATGCCAATTTTTCCTCATTCCTACCATTATTTTCCTTAAACTATAATTCTCTCAAACCCAATCTACTTTAGACTAAACCATCCGCCTTAAAAAAAATGGACCTTATTGTCACCCTAGAAGCTTTAGAAGTGAATCGACGCCGTCAATTGCGCCTGCCTTGACAACCGTCTCTTGGGAACAGCACCTCATTTTGAGTTCCATCAGCAGCGTCTTCTCCGGAGCCTGCTGTCACCTTCTAATTCATTACTTGAAGACCCACACGACCTCTGGGTGTTCTTGGCGTGGGGGAAGGCCCTGGCAAGCACTTCGTTTTGTGGTGAAGGGAGCACGTTGGGGTTAGATATTCTTGGGTTGGTTTTCTGTTTTTTTTTTTTTTTGTTCGTTGATTTGTTTGTTAGTTTTGTTTTTGTTTTTTTCTCAGATATGTTATCTTCTGATGTATGTCGTCATTTGCTTCCATTCTTCATAAAGAATCAGTACAAATAAAATGATCTCTGTCTGTCTGTCTATTTTACCACTGTGACTACTAATGCAAATTAGTGTGGAAAGAATGCATTTCTCGTGTTATATGAACCATCAGTATTATCAACCTGTATTAAAATAATATGATGTATGTTCTATTTAAATTTTATTGCTTGCAAAATAAGCATTAGCAGAATATACATATACATCCACACACACGCACACACATAAATAAATATAAATAAATACACACACACACACACACACACACACACACACACACACACACACACACACACACACACACACACACACAACCACACACACACACACACACACACACACACATATATATACTGCACACACACACACACACACACACACACACACACACACACACACACACACATACATATATATGTGTGTGTGTGTGTCTGTTTACAGACATGCATATATATATATATATATATATATATATATATATATAGAGAGAGAGAGAGAGAGAGAGAGAGAGAGAGAGAGAGAGAGAGAGAGAGGTTAGTGGAAGGATTTGACGATGTCTGGTCAGTTGTCACACAGGTACTACTTATTTATCACCTATTTTCAACTTACTTACTGCTTACTGGTATTAATTATTAATTATTTTTAAATTAATTACTTACTAACCTTATCAGTAACACTTTTTTTCTTATCAATCCTACTTATTCAACACCAAATTTGTTTCTGGTTTGTCTTATAAATATATGTGTTGATGATGTGATTGTCGTTTAGTTTTGTTAACCGGCGATTTATGTAAAGGAAAAATAATTATTTCAGATAAGGTTGATTAGTGATTACAATATATATAGTTGTGTGTGTGTTTGAGTATGTGTGTGTGTGTTTGAGTGTGTGTATGTGTTTGTGTGTGTGTGTGTGGGTGGGTGTGTGTAAATGTGTGTGTGTGTATTATATATGTGTATGTATGTATGTATCTATGTATTTATGTATGAGTATGTATGTATTAATGTATGAATATGTATATATATGTATGCATATGTATACATGTATATATATGAAGATATATATATGTATATACATCCAAACAGTACAGTAAGTTCTCATTCGCTCTCCTTTTTTCCTCAGTTTTCCTTTCAAGCGCTAAACCTCTAAAGACAAGAACACTTTCCGAGGGGCGGGAATACAAGGCGAGCGGAGCATCCTTCAAAAAATTTCCTCCCATCCAAAATATCGCGATACCAACAAACGCAAACGTAATCTCGTCCATTTTCCTCCTGAGTTTGCAGTCCGCGCACAATGTTTAACCACCTGCTGCCTCTCCCATGGATTAGTTCATAAATCCCCGCCTTGATATTGGCACGTCAGGGGCTGGAACAACATAATTTCAAGCGTGCGTGTGGTGCGGATCCCTCGCCCGTCCTTTGGACAAAAGATTACAAGATTCGAATCGGTACATGTTGATTAACACATTAACATTATCTCTGTTAAACCTCATGGGAGCCTTGGAGGTTCCTGCAGCCTGATGGGGTATAAAAAAAGAGGAAAACAAATCAGCGAACAGTGTGTGTGTGTGTGTGTGTGTGTGTGTGTGT
>NC_061822.1:30945769-30948269 GCF_019202785.1 Penaeus chinensis
TGTGAAAAAAAGAAAAAATAATAATAATGATAACAACAACAACAACAACAACAACAATAATAATAATAACAATAATAATAATAATAATAATAATAATAATAATAATAATAATAATAATGATAAGAGGAAGAAGAACATAATTTAAAAAAACGACGATCCTATGTCAAGTAAGGCTGTAATTGCTTTAATGCCAGTTAAAGTAATAAGAGAGAGGGAAAGAAATCATTTTAATTGTAAAGAAAAGTATAATTGTAATACTTTTTTTTTTTTTTTTTTTCCTGAGCTGTTAATAAAGACGTGTGAATAATGATACCAGTAAGCGAAAAATGACCTAAGAAAAATTCTATCCAGTTTAAGATTACTGTTGGTTATTTAATATTTACAGGGACGCTAACCCCGATACATAGTATATACTACAATAAGCATTATATTACAAAACATTATCAAAACAAATCCAGAACTTAATATTTCCAAATAAATGTTCCAAGAAAAAAAAAAAAAAATCACGCTGAAAAGTCATTACCACATTAACAACAAAAAAGGAAAGTTCATCTACGTATTTTGATATAGTATTTTCTTTAAATATCCTGTATTGTGATAACTAATAATGATTGTCATTATAAGGAATGGTATTATATGCGCCTTAGTCTATTTCTTTTCATTCCGTTCTTTACACAATCTTTCAGCTCTGAAAGATGATAAAGAAAATGTCACACACATATTATATATATATATATATATATATATATATATATATATATATATATGTGTGTGTGTGTGTGTGTGTGTGTGTGTGTGTGTGTGTGTGTGTGTGTGTATACATATATATATCATATATATATATATATATATATATATATGTATATATACATATATAATATATATATGTATATATACATATATATATATATATATATATATATATATATATATATGTATATGTACATATATAAAGTATATATATATGTTTATATATATCACTGTGTGTGTGTGTGTGTGTGTGTATGTGTGTGTGTGTGTGTGTGTGTGTGTGTATGTGTGTGTGTGTGTGTGTGTGTGTGTGTGTGTGTGAGTTTGTGTGTGTGTGTGTGTGTGTGTGTGCATGTGCGTGTGTATGTATATGAGTGTGTCTGTGTGTGCTTTCATACGTAGATGCATGCACATGCACACACACACACACACACACACACACACACTAATATCTATCTGTCTGTCTGTCTCTATGCATGTATACACACCTAAGCATAAAAAAGACACATAAATACATAGTACACGAAACGAATAAGAGAGAGAGAGAGAAAAACACTTGTCCCTCACTTTAGTCTCCACACGATCTTGACGCATGAGGAAACAAGACGGATTGTTGCCTCTCGATGGAAAAGCATTACGCAGACAACGCCATCATTGCCTGCCATTACCACGCATCACGTTCTGGGCCCTGCTGTGTCCCGGGAACTCAATACTCCTGTCCACGGCCCATTTCCGTCGATGGGATACAAACAAATACCATCGCACACGGAAGAACTCGATCCTGTGTCAAACAGCTTATTAGGGCATCAGTAAAATTACCTAGGGCAGTATATATGGCTTCCCCCTAAAGAAAGGAGAGGGAGGGGTTTGGAAAAGGATGGATAATACCGTCGGCAGCCGCGGGTGAGGATGGATTGAGTGAGGTTTGCAAGTTTTTGTGTAAAATCAATGGGGAAGGGAATATTCAAGAGCGTATTGTATTAGACAGGAAGCAAGATGTTTTTCTTGTGTGTGTGTGTGTGTGTGTGTGTGTGTGTATGTGTGTGTAAAAGTGGCGTATAAAAGGGATGTAGATACAAGTATAGGCAAAACAAGTATCCAAGTTAAGGTGCCCTTTGTGTGTGTGTGTCCACGTCTATGTAGGTGTGCGTGAGCGAGCGTATTTTTCCAATACCATCTGAGAAAAGGGAGTTTCTTACATAGCCCGGCGAAAGAAGGTGACTGGTAACGGTGGAGGCGTGGTAGTGACGGCCAACTCGAGACTTTACTTTGTATCTGCCAATTGTAACTCCGCAAAACTTCTAGGATTTATACCGCCGTCGACGCTGTACCAAATGTTACGTCTTGAAATGTGGAGTGCCCGGTGGTTGGACTGCCTGGGGAGAGAACGTTGGCGATTTTAAATTTTAAAATGTGCTATATATTTAACAAATATACCCAAATATGAAAATAATACCTTCTAGTATAACCCAAAAACAATACTAGCATTTAAATATACAGATAACATTTTCTTTCTCCCTTACAGCAGGCAGTGTGTTGAGCGTTTCGAGACAATGCATTTCTCATGCTTCGACGAAGGTGTAATTTCATCCCACAGTCTGTCTTACCATGTTGTGTGATGTTTCGGCTGTCATGCATTGTCTCTGGAGATGGATACGTTTGTCAGGAAAAGCGCAAGGGTCGTATCATTGTTTCAGTCTTTTCATTATTGTCATTATTGTTATAATTGATTTTATTCATTTTGTTATTC
>NC_061822.1:30988269-30993269 GCF_019202785.1 Penaeus chinensis
AAATAATACATTATATATGCGTGGTGTGTGTGTGTGTGTGTGTGTGTGTGTGTGTGTCTATGTGATCTCGTGCCATTACATCTCTCCGTGCAAGTGTATAGATATATCCCTTTCTCCTTCCATTTCTAAGTTCGATTAAGTGATACCTAGCAGAAATGCCCTTTAAGTTTTCCGAGTTTTTTTCTTTTTATAGAAACCAATTTGGAGATCACTTAACATTCATTATACTTTCCATGAGAGAATACCATAATACGATTATACATTTTAAGAATTATCCACGTTTTTTTTTTTTTTTTTTTTTTTTTTTTTTTAATTACTGCCAGGGTTATTGCATCTGAAATAATCTTCCGAGCCATTCGAAAAATAAAATTATTATTTTTGTTGTTGTTGCTATTGCTCTATTGATAAATTCAATTATGTGTATTCTGATAGGAAGGGATATAAAAAAAATCATAGATATCAGAGAGAAATAAGATTAAACATTATGAAAGAAGGATAAACACGTGGTTTATTTAAGAACGATGGATATCAAAAGAAAATTAATATACGAATATAAATTGTTATTTAGAAATAACTTTTTTTTTTTTCACTCGTGTGGAAATATTAGAATACGTTATAGCTCTTTGTACCGCGTGAATATTGAAACGATAACATAAAGACTTTTTTTTCACTATAAGACTGATTAAAAAATAGAAGGGATCTTGTTTTAGCAGAATTTTTTGTGTGTTTTATAGGAATTCCCCAAAGATCACGTCAGCTTCGGATAAAGGTTAGAGTAAAACAACAATGATAAAAAAAAAATTATAATGATAATAATAATAATGATAATGATAATAATAATAATAATAATAATAATAATAATAATAATAATAATAATAATAATAATAATAATAATATCCATAATAGAATAATTATAAAATATAATAATTAAGGAATAATTTTAAAAGTATAAAAAAACACTAATAATAAAAATGAAAATAATAAAAAAAACATAATAATCAAAAAGTCAATAAAATACGTAAAAAACTAATTCGATTAATTCAAAAAATAACACAACAAAGATACAAATTATCCTCATGTCCCAAACGATGGAACAACCACCGCAAAGAATAGAATTTACGACCAGACCTCTTGAGGTTCCCGTGGCCTCTCCTCCATCAGTCTCAACCTTGAAACATTACGCCAAAATATCACCCCCACATATTAGCGTTATCTCATAGTTGCTGCGTCATATATCAACGGAGGCTGGCGATCAGGCCCTAAGCTTGGAGAGCGGGGTACATGCGGGTGAGGCGGCTGGGGCTCCCTGGCACGGGTGCTAGCAAATGTGTAAGCACGTTTGTGTTCTAATATCTAAGTACGTGTACATAGGCGTATGTAGATATAAACATACAAATAGACATAAATACAAATGCACGCACACAAATACTCATATACATACACATACATATATAAATGAATATATATTCATATGTGTGTGTGTGTGTGTGTGTGTGTGTGTGTGTGTGTGTGTGTGTGCGTGTGTGTGTGTGTGTGTGTGTGTGTGTGTGTGTGTGTGTGTGTGTGTGTGTGTGTGTGTGTGTGTGTGTGTGCACACACATTCATACAAATAATTCAAATAATGACACACAAATATTGTATATATAACAAAGAAGGGAAGAACAAGAAAACACATGAATATGCCGAAGGCCTCTTCGCTGTATTGCTTTCTCAGACCAAGCCCCGGAGAAGCAATACAGTGAAAAGGTCCTCGGCATATGCATGTGTTTTCTCGTTCTTTCCTTTGTTGTTTTATCAAATAGAATAAACAAATATATGTCCGTGTGTGTGTACCAGGCAGCCCCTATATACTTACCTTTTTTAAGTCGAAATGTTACTAGATAACGGCACTTTATCCGAGAGACATGCCTCGTAAGTAGACAGCAACGGAACAGTAGAAGGTCGGTGGACAAAGTACTACGTAGTGAACATACTGGATTACTCAGGCTTAGTTCTGTTGCTGGTAGGTATTAGGAAATGATAACTTATTGTGTATAAATCGCATATTCTTACCATGGAGAAAGAAAAAAGGACAGGAACAGTTGGAAAAATATTTCTTAATATCATTGAACCTAGTACTATGCAGATAGCATGAGATATTTGTAAAGAAAAATTACATTAAGTATATCATGTGTATTGCAAAATATTTTGCAATAAACACATACATTCATACACACACACACACACACACACACACACACACACACACACACACACACACATATATATATATATATATATATATATATAATAATATATGCGTGCGTGTGTAGTATGTGTGTGTGTGTGTGTGTGTGTGTGTGTGTGTGTGTGTGTGTGTGTGTGTGTGTGTGTGTGTGTGATATATGTACACACACACACACACACACACACACACACACACACACACACACACACACACACACACACACACACACACACATATATATAAACACGCACTCTGGATTCTCTGATGATATGATCTCTCCCTCTTTTTCTATATTTCATTCTATCTTTAAGTCCATTATCCATTTATCTATTTGTGGATCTATTTTCATCTATATTTTTAATATATACATATATGTTTGCACATATATCTATCTATCTATCTATCTATCTATCTATCTATCTATATATATATATATATAATATCATCATCAAGGATAGTGTGTGTACGCGCATGTGGTTGTGTGTGTATACGTGCGCGCATACAAATGTTCATACGTATTCGTTCTTCTTCGTTTACACGCGGGTGTCTCTTGGTTCCCTTTTGTTTACGTCGCCGCCCGCTGGAAGAATCCCGTTTCACCGTCGTCTCGCACAGGAGAAAACACTGAAACTCTGTCGCTGACATCCTAGACGACCTCCATCACGGGGGATTTGCGATGATCGATGTGGCTGCTCGCTCCGCCGCCGCACGTGACCGGTGTGGCGAAGAGTCTTCCTGTATTAGTTGTAATGTGCTCTTGATCGGATGTTGTGGACAGTTATGGGACAGGGAGGCGTTCCTATGGGGATCAGGGACGTGGTTCGGTCTATTTAGCACGGTGTAGCATCTGTTTGATCGTTTTGTTTGTTTATTTTAGATCGATCTTATGTTTTTTCTTACTTTTCTTGATATCTTTTAAAATTTGTGGGTGGGTCTGGTTTTCTGTATGTCCGTGTGTTCTTGTCAGTCTGTCTGTCTGTATGTGTTCTTGTCAGTCTGTCTGTCTGTGTTCTTGTCTGTCTACTTGTCTGTCTCTCTCTCTCTCTCTCCTTCTCTCCCTCCCTCCCTCCCTCCCTCCCTCTCTCTCTCCCTCCCTCTCTCCCTTTGTGTCTGCTGTGTGGCGCAATGGTAGCGATCTCGTTTAGCAATCTTGTTGACCTGCGTTCAATTCATGCGCTGCCAGTGGATGGTAACCACGGCCATTCCTTGCACAAAAGTGGTAATTCAGAAGCAAAACACACAGCCTGTCAAACCAAACATAAGAATAACCATTGTAACAAATGGAATTAACTAAATTTAATTATCTATTTATCCATCTGTGTACTGTATGCTGTGGCGGTAGCGTTCTCACCTAAAAGTCTTGCTGAGCTGCGTTCGAATCTTGCACTACCTGTGAATGATAACCCCGGTCAATTCTTGCACACAGGGGGTAGTCTAGAAGTACAATACACAGACAACCATAATTTGACTGAAATCACAAGATCCTGTGGCACTAAACCCTAAATTATCATTATTATTGTTGCTATTATTATTATTATTATTATTATTAGTAGTAGTAGTAGTAGTAGTAGTAATAGTAGTACTAGTAGCAGTAGTAGTAGTAGTAACAGTAGTAGTAGTTGTAGTATCTACGTATACCCCATTTCCCATTTTCTTGCTAATCTGTTTCCCTACTTGCTTCATCTTCACTGTTCTCCGCATTACAGCAATTTGTAACACACATGCGGTTCTGTTTGCAGTCAATTCAGTGGCATATTAACCTAGAATTAGGAATGTTTAAAGCTTATAGAACGACCCTGTAGATTCACATTTACCCGCATCATGTGGTTTATTCCTAGTATTGTAGGTTTGCTGAAATCCAAGTGTTTATAAATATTGACCTGAATTACCTTGATTTAGCAACTGGTATATTTTTGCTGTATGATTCCAGCTATGTCATTGAGATTTCTGAATGCTTGACAGATTTTTATCTTGATGAATACTTATATCTAACCTGTAAAAAAATACTTCAAAACATGATCCTTCAAATTGATTATACTTTTCGTTTCAAGTACCCTGCATTCGGTGCTGCACTGGAGTATCATTATCGTAATATGAATATTACATGATGCACAATTGTGTGTACATTTAAGTTTCGTGGCTTCATTCACAACAACCTCATTCATGGTTCTCTACACAGTGACTATTTTATGCGTAACAATAGATAGTGATTGAACGGAAAATAGTAACCTAAATGTGTTAGTAATGCATTCCTCTGAGATGTCTTTATTTACATTCTCAAATCATCGGCCTTCAATCATGTGAATTTGAACATTTATTTAGAACCTTCTAATGTCTTTTTGTTTTTATTTTATTTTATTTTCGTATAGTCTCTGGTATGTTTTTATTTTTCAGGTATTTTCACGTTTTGGTTTATTCTTCAGGTATTTATGTTACGGTTTTTTATTTATATATATCTATATTGATATATATATATATATATATATATATATATAATATTATCTGATTTTTTCATACATTTCAGTGCTCACCCTTTTCCAAACCGCATGGCTTAGAATTATGATTTTGCGTTAATTAAATGTTGTTTTATTGTTATCATTGTTCTTTTTTTTTGCGTTTTATACAAAACATTGTACCAAAAAATACAGTTAAAAGACAATGCAAAATATAACAACATCATACGGAGATGAGTAATAAAGCATTAGTGTTTATCAATGAAATATATTTCCCTTTATGTGATGTGTATTATCCGTAGTCCAGTGCACCGATAATA
>NC_061822.1:31003269-31013269 GCF_019202785.1 Penaeus chinensis
AGGAAGCGGGCCTTTGCAACTTTTCATGCACAATGAGGGTGACTGACAAGCGAGAATAACAATGATTCATATCAAGGGCAGGGGAAAGGAAATCTCACGAAACTGGTATTTTAGAAAACAACAAAGAGAAAGCAGCTTTTGAATCCTGTTGTTCAGCTAGTCGCACAGCTTAGGGACAAAGAAGAGACTGCTGACTCGAGGGGGAAGGATAATGGATAATAATCTAAACTGTATTAGTAATAACATTAATATTATTTAAAAATATCTTTGTGTTATATACATGTAGACTATAACTTGGAATAAAGAGATTGGGGAAATATTTATTTTTCCATCGTATACCGTAACGTGAGAGAGAGAGAGAGAGAGAGAGAGAGAGAGAGAGAGAGAGAGAGAGAGAGAGAGAGAGATAGAGAGAGAGAGAATAGACAGAAGAGAGAGAGAGAGAGAGAGAGAGAGAGAGAGAGAGAGAGAGAGAGAGAGAGAGAGAGAGAGAGAGAGAGAGAGAGAATAGACAGAAGAGAGAGAGAGAGAGAGAGAGAGAGAGAGAGAGAGAGAGAGAGAGAGAGAGAGAGAGAGAGAGAGAATAGACAGAAGAGAGAGAGAGAGAGAGAGAGAGAGAGAGAGAGAGAGAGAGAGAGAGAGAGAGAGAGAGAGAGAGAGAGATACAGCTAGAGACTGACAGACTGAGACAGAGGCAATAACGGAGATGTGATAAGAAAAGAGAAGAGGAATTGCAAGTTATCAAATTCGAAATATAATAATTAACATATAGCTGTGGCTTATCCCATCCGTTGTATTTTTTTAGATCAATACTTTGAGCATAATACAATACGTAGGGATCAGTAGAAGCTGCCATGATCACTTCCTGTGTTTTATTATTATTATTATTATTAGTATTATTTTAACAATAATAATAATAATAATAATAAAACATAATAAAAAAACTAATGGTTTTATATAATAAAATGTAGATTACGAAATCTCTCATCATAGAGTCTAATTAGTTTGTTAAGCGGCCTTTCAGTTACAACTTTTATGCATTACATAGTTCATATGTTGGCAATCACTATAAAGTACAATATAATTACTTCAAATCAGAACATTGGCAGGAAAATTTAATATTATTTTTTCTTGTCAATAGTAAACTGTAATACATACATACATTCATACACACATACATACATACATACATACATACATACATACATACATATATGTATACATACATACATAAATACATACATACATACATACATACATACATACATACATACATACATACATACATACATCCATCCATCCATCCAAGCACACACACACACATATATATATATATATATATATATATATTAGTGTATATATATGGAGAGAGAGAGAGAGAGAGAGAGAGATGACATTATATTTTATCTGATGTAACTCCGTCTAGTTCAAGACCCTTTTCTTATTTATTACAAGTCTATCCTTCACACGTTATTCCTGTGTGTATGTGTATATGTTTGTGTATGTGTGTGTGTATGTGTGTGTATGTGTGTGTGTGTGTGTGTGTGTGTGTGTGTGTGTGTGTGTGTGTGTGTGTGTGTGTGTGTGTGTGTGTACACGATAGCAATATTAATAACATCTTGATATAGCGGTATGCCTTAATAACAGACAGAATTGATAACACATATCTTCCAAGCGGCATAATAACACAAGAACAGGAACTCATTAAAAGAAGGAGAGAATTTAGAAAGCAAACAGATAACAAGATAGAATTCGTGCTCAAAAAAGTTTGTCTTTTCCTTTTTTCCCGAACTGGATGTAAAATTTGGGTCAACTTGGTTAGCTCAACAGGCCAGGGCTTGGTCATTAGCTGATTAACCATACAAACTTTAGCTTACTTGCGGTATATTAAGTAAAAGTTAGATTATACAGTAGCCACAGGATATAATTCAGGTTTACTGAGCCCCACCCCTCAAAAAAAAAAAAAAAAAAAAAAACAAACATATATATAGGCAAATAGATAAATATAAAAATACATAGATAAAGATACAGATGTAGATAAAGATATTATGTTTTTAAATACATATTTATATGTGTGTGTGATTATATAGATATGTACACACACACACACACACACACACACACACATATATATATATATATATATATATATATATATATATATATATACGGCGAAAATGTTTCACTTTCTTCCAGCTGATTCTCCTTCAAGCGGCTACTCTACTACTATTATCTTTTTAGTCATCACCTAAAAGTTGAATTTATATATATATATATATATCTTTTTTATTTGTCTTTGTATATCTAAATACCCTTGCTCTCTCTCCGCATGTCTGCACACGCTGTAGCACGCACACACTAACACACAAACAGAAACAACACCACACACACACACACACACACACACACACACACACACACACACACACACACACACACACACACACACACACACACACACACACACACACACACACACACACACACTACAAACATATATAAACTCATAGATAAAAGGATACACTCGCAAATATACATACACAAACAATTGTTTTCGAGTTTCTGTTAGCGTGGAAACTGAATAAATCATACATACATATAAATATTCATACACAGAGGTAGTTGAACATAACCATTTGTTATACGTACAAAAATACCGTTACAAAACACAAGATGTGTCCTAAAGATAAAAAAAAAGCTGAAATACGAAGTTGTTATCGACATGTCCCTGGGAGGAACACTAATACTTCGAGGCAACTCCAAGACAACTTGTTTTGTTGTTGTCGACGCGTCCCCACATGGGAGGGAAATCCTTTTAGCCCGAACATGAACTACAATTGCTCGGCGTGGTGGGCGGGGCCTCGCGGCACAGGCGCTTAATGTCCAAGGCTGGTGACCTCAATCAGACGAACTAATTTCCTGTTGGAGCACGAGAGAGTGCGGGAGCCTCGTGATTTCGGATTATATCATCGTCAGCTGAGTTGGACATACCGGGAGACGTGTGCTCTTGCTGCTCAATTCACCTGACGACAACCAGCAATTATCTACTCGCAATTATGTATTGTACAGTCTTCCGCCTCGGCTGTTGCAATCAGGTCTGCCAACTGATCTGTTCTTAAGGCGTGAAGCTCGACAGGATTGCAAACCTGAGGCATTTACAAGCAAGGAGCAAAGGGATGGGTTTACCAGCTGTTTTCGTTGGAAGAATACAATCTTGAAATATCTCTTTTTTATCAGTAAACTCAAATGGAAAATATTTTCTTGTAGGTAATGCTGCTCCCGATTAATGGATATGTTAATTTGCACTCAGCAACGATACCGTCTTGATGACAAATAATTAACTGCATGGAATTGACGCTTCTGTCATACGGGCATGATCAATTGTGGTCCAATGAAATAGTTTATTAATATTGTTGTTGCCGTTCTTCTTATTATCATTATCATTAGCATTATCATTATCATTATCATTATTATAATTATTATTATTATTATTATTATTATTATTATTATTATCATTATTATTAATATTATTATTGTATTTACTATTTATTATTATCATTGCTACTACTATCATTATTATTATCATCATCAGTTATTACCATTGTTACCATTATCATTATCATTACTAGTAGTAGTAGTAGTAGTATTGATCTCATCATCATCATCCATTTTTAAAAAAATATCATTATTATTATCACTATTATTATTATTGTTGTTGTTCTGTTGTTGTTATTATTATTAATATTATATTTATTGTTGTTACTCTTATTATTCTCATTATTATTATTGTTATCATTGTTATTATTATTATTATTATTATTATTACTATTATTATTATCACTATTATTATTATCATCATTATTATTATTATTATTATTACTATTATTATTATCACTATTATTATTATCATCATTATTATTATTATTATTATTATTATTATTATTATTATTTTGAGGATTATTACATTGTTATTATTATTGTTTTATTATTATCATTATTAGGATTATTACATTATTATTATTATTATCTTATTATTATTATTTATTATTATTATTATTATTATTATCATTATTGTTTTCATCATCATAATCATCACTATTATAATGAATTTTCTTCTAATTATTATTATCATTATTATTATCTATTACTATCGTCATTATCAGTACCACTCTCATTATTGCTATTTTTGTCGATTGTCACTGCCACTGCTAACATTTAAATCCAATTTTGACCGGGGTTTATCTAGGACTTTATGTTAATGTTTTTATAAACAAAGGATCTAGGTTGATGAGTGAGGAAAAATAATAATCCGAATTCTAGACCTATTTACATTAATTCGCCCGGAAACACACACACACACACACACACACACACACACACACACACACACACACACACACACACACACACACACACACACACACACACACACACACACGATGTAACAGTGACTTTCACGTCGTATTGCAAGGGTTTTAGTGAGATTTTCTATTTTTCGCTTCCCATTTCTCTTTACAGCCGAGCAAGTTTCCAAGTTTAAGCCTGCCTGTTTGGCTATGCAGTGGCCTGGTCTTCTCCACTCCTCCATCGCCGTGAACTGCACCAGTTAATTTACGAGGCTGAACCAGACGTTTAGAAAGAAATAATGCTTTTTGTGTGTGTGTTTGTTTTATGAATTGTGCGTTTGGTAGCTATGGAGCCTGTAGGTGGTATAGGGTATTTAGATTCGGATAAGAAGCAAATATAATAAATTGATTAAAACAACTAATTGATATACAAGTCCGCAAAAAAAAGAAACACAAAACAAAAACAAACGATACAACTAAAACAACACGCTATGAAAAGCTACATACCTCTTTTAAAAAAAGATAATAAAAAATGAGGGAAAACAAAAACAAAACAGAAACACAACCTAAAATCCGAACAAGAAGAAGCGACAACATGCGATATGCAACCGACGACAAAATACCGGAAAGTCGTGTCGAGACAGAACGTATGCATTTACAATATGCTTGATGTTGGTCCGTGTTGAATTTCTGATCCGTGGGATTTGCGTCTCGTTCTCAAAGTCATCGTCTCAGGGGGATGTTGACCTCCGAGTGGTCCCAAAACCCTCATATTATCCAAGCACTTTCCTCCTCATATTCCTTGGGAGAAAGGGAGAAGGGGAGAAAGGGAGAACGAGAGAAAGGGAGAAAGGAAGATGGGGAGAAAAGGGAAAAGAGAGAGAAGGGGGGAAAGGGAGAAGCTGACCTCCAAGTGGTCCCAAAACCCTCATATTATCCAAGCACTTTCCTCCGGGCCTCATATTCCTTGGGAGAAAGAGAGAAGGGGAGAAAAGGGAGAACGAGAGAAAAGGGAGAAAGGAAGATGGGGAGAAAAGGGAAGAGGTAGAGAAGGGGAAAGAGGGGAGAAGTTGAGAAAAGGTGTTGACCTCCGAGTGGTCCCAAAACCCTAATATTATCCAAGCACTTTCCTCCAGGCCTGATATTCCTTGGTGTAAAGTGAGAAAGGTCGATGGGTAGAAAAGGGAGAAGGGGAGAAAAGGGAGAAAGTGAGATGGGAAGAAAAGGGAAAAGAGAAAGAAAGGGAAAGAGGGGAGAAGTTGACTTCCGAGTGGTCCCAAATCCATCATATCATCCAACCACTTTCCTTCGGGGCTGATATTATTTGGTGTATAAAGGGAGAAAAGGAGAAGGGGAGAAAGGGGGAGAGGAAGAAGAGGAGAAAAGGGGGAGGTTGACAAAAGGAAGTAGTCCCAAAACCCTCATATTGTCCAAGCACTTTAAAACAGACCTTATATTTTTGGGTATAGAAGGGAAAAGGGAGATAGGAAGAAAATAGGAGAACGAGATGAAAGGTAGATGGGGAGAACGAGAGAAAAGGGAGAAAGGGAGTGGGAGGAAAAGGAAAAAGAGAGAGAAAGGGAAAAAAATTAGAAGTTGAGAAAAGGGAGTGTGTATAGGAGAGAACGGTTGATGGGTAGAAAAGGGAAGAGGGAGAAGGGGAGAAAAGGGGAAGTTGACAAATAGGGAGAGAAGAATAGAGAACGAAAGAAAAGGTGAGAAGGAGAAGGTGAGAAAAGGGAGTGGTCCCAAAACCCTCATATCATCCACTTTCCTCCAGGCCTGACATTAAGGGGGAGAAAAAGAGAAGAGAGCGAGAGAAGAGGGGAAAAGAAGAAGGGAGAAAAGGAGAACAAGAGGAAGGGGGAGAAGAGGAGAAAGAAGGGAGAAGAGAAGTAAATGGGAAAAATAGGAAAAGATAAGAAAATGAAAAAGGGGGAAAGGGAGATGAGGAAAAAAGGGAGAAAGAAAGAAAAGGGAAAAGGGAGGTGAGGAGAATGAGAAAAAGGAAAAGAGATAAGGAGAGAAAAGAGAGAAGGGGCAAGGTGGGAAAAGGGAAACGGAAGAAGGGAGAAGGAAAGAAAAGGAAGAAGGGAGAAGGAAAGACAAGGAAGAAAGTGAGAAAGGGGGAAAGAGAGAAGGGATAAGTGGGGGAAGGGGAAAGAACGTCAAGAAGATAGACTGATAAAGGCTAAAGGAGAAAGAGAATAATGAGTTAAATAAACACACACACACACACACACACACACACACACACACACACACACACACACACACACACACACACACACACATATATATATATATATATATATATATATATATATATATATATATATATATATATATCGTATCTATTACATAATTACATGTTATTTTACCACACTCCCTGCTTGAGAAAAGGAAGAACAGGGATGTGGTACGTCAAGAGGATGGGTTAAGAGAATAATGAGTCAGGTAAATATATATTTTTTCTAATATCTAAATACATATTTACTCCACCACTCCATACTTGTCTCTCTCTGTCCATCTGTTTGTTCTTAATCCCTTCTTATTTACCTTCTCTTTTCTTTCCACCTTCTCAGCTTCCTGTTGTTCCTCTTACTCTCTCTGCCTCTTCTCCCTCTCTCTTTATCTCTCCCTTCTCGCTCTCACATCCTTTCTCTTGCACAGGGTAAATTTTGAATATGTCCGCCGATTTTGATATCTGCACTGCATCTGCTTTGCGTGCTTATTCATTTACATATCCTTCTGATATTATGCAATCACATATTGCATTATACATCAAAGAAACATGAGCAACTTACCTAACCCCGATGCCGTGAGATCTGCGTATGCTTATGTATATTTCGTGTAATATCTGCCTTGTCTTTCCCGTCCACAGTATCACGTTTTAGCTCGTCTAGATGCGAAGATATTTACTTTATCAAATGGAGGATAATATCACGTGTGACGTCTGGTAACCCGATAAGACACTATTAAATATTATTCAATATCTGTCCGCATAAGGATGATTGGAGATATGTATGAAAATTCTCGTTTTTCTTTCCCTTTTTCTTTTTCTCTTCTCTTTTTTTCTCTTCTCTTCTCTTCTCTTCTCTTCTCTTCTCTTCTCTCTTCTCTTCTCTTCTCTTCTCTTCTCTTCTCTTCTCTTCTTTTCTCTTCTCTTCTCTTCTCTTCTCTTCTCTTCTCTTCTCTTCTCTCCTCTTCTCTTCTCTTCTCTTCTCTTCTCTTCTCTTCTCTTCTCTTATCTTCTCTTCTCTTCTCTTCTCTTCTCTTCTCTTCTCTTCTCTTCTCCTCTCTTCTCTTCTCTTCTCTTCTCTTCTCTTCTCTTCTCTTCTCCTCTCTTCTCTTCTTTTCTCGTCTCGTATCGTCTCGTCTCGTCTCGTCTATTCTCTTCTCTTCTCTTCTATTCTTTTCTTTTCTTTTCTTATCTTTCCTTTTCTTTTTTCTTTTCTTTACTTTTTCACTTATTAGATATATTATGTAAAAGGAAAAACTTAAACAGAACTGAACTCATGATAGGTGACTTAAAACATCGATCAGTTTCAGCTTCCCACCCACTCTGTTAAGCCAATAAATGTTTATCCCTTCAAGGAACATACTATAATCATCGACAAAAAAAAATAATTCTATATTTGTAATCCGATTTACATCTCACTAATCAGCCTTAATAAAAAGAAAAGTATTAACAAGCGTAGACATATGAAATTCCGTTCACCAGACATCCTTTCAGCTTCTGGTAACAGTGTGTAGGTGGTGTTATATTACGAAGAACATAAAAAAGGCGCCTTGAGCTGCGAAGATGATGGGCAATAGATATCAATTACATTGTTCTGGTAGATACTTTTGGTAGTTGTTTCCGTAAGTTTTACAATTATCTGCCTTTGTAAAAAAAAAAAAAAAAAAAAAAAAAAAAAAAGGTAATTCAGGTAGTACCACATAACAGAAAATGGAACTGCCGTGGAGATGCTGTTAGTATACTGTAACTGATTTCCACCGCATAGGAATTATGCTAGATGACATTTTTTATCTCTTTAGTTAAGCTAGTGTTTGTTGTGAAACTCTATGGAATAATCTGCTCAAAATAACTAAGAACAAATAATTACTGTGTTGAAATGCTCATGTCTAGTGTTCATGAGGCAATAAGGTTCGGATTTCAAAACACACTAAGATTTTAGCCCAAAATCTGCGCTACAAAGCTTTGATTATTGACCAGCGACACGGGACACTACTTAACTTTTTATTTTCACTTAGAACATGTGGTGAAATAAAGCCTATATATTGAAAAATCTTCCTGGCTTTATGCTCAATGTTACTAGTATACCGTTTCCCATCGAAGGAAATGGCCCAATGGAAAATTATCATGTTTTCATAGTTCTTAAGTTTTCATAGTTCTTAAGTTCTCATAGTTCTTAAGTTCTCATAGTTCTTAAGTTCTCATAGTTCTTAAGTTCTCATAGTTCTTAAGTTCTCATAGTTCTTAAGTTTTCATAGTTCTTAAGTTCTCATAGTTCTTAAGTTCTCATAGTTCTTAAGTTCTCATAGTTCTTAAGTTCTCATAGTTCTTAAGTTCTCATAGTTCTTAAGTTCTCATAGTTCTTAAGTTCTCATAGTTCTTAAGTTCTCATAGTTCTTAAGTTTTCATAGTTCTTAAGTTCTCATAGTTCTTAAGTTCTCATAGTTCTTAAGTTCTCATAGTTCTTAAGTTCTCATAGTTCTTAAGTTCTCATAGTTCTTAAGTTTTCATAGTTCTTAAGTTCTCATAGTTCTTAAGTTCTCATAGTTCTTAAGTTCTCATAGTTCTTAAGTTCTCATAGTTCTTAAGTTCTCATAGTTCTTAAGTTCTCATAGTTCTTAAGTTCTCATAGTTCTTAAGTTCTCATAGTTCTTAAGTTCTCATAGTTCTTAAGTTTTCATAGTTCTTAAGTTCTCATAGTTCTTAAGTTCTCATAGTTCTTAAGTTCTCATAGTTCTTAAGTTTTCATAGTTCTTAAGTTCTCATAGTTCTTAAGTTTTCGTAGTTCTTGAGATGGTAAAACTTCATCCTCTTATCTGTGTAATGCCGTTTGTTGCATGAAGATTAGATATTTGGGCATAAATGCAATTACTTTTTTTAATCGCTTAAATATACACAGAAATTTATGCACATCTATCACTCTGCACATGTATATCCATCAGACAGGTAGAGATATAAAAGTATATCTGTCAGACAGATAGATTTGTATATATACGATTATTTGCGTGTTTAATGATATCCATGTATATAAATATTCATTAAGTCACACAATATTAATAACCAGTCGGACATCATGTAGAATTTCTATTAAATATTGTACGTAATGCATTAATTCCAGTCCAATGTTCGGAATTCATGAGGAGATGAGAAAAACACATACGCTTATACGCGTCAAGGCGATATTAAACCCCCCAAGAAAAATCCCTGATGAACTATAACTATTGATAAACACATCAAACAAATCGTTATTGTTTTAATGGAGGTTTTATGATAAGAAAATCCCCAGGGGCGTAATATGCATTCAACAGCAGGTGGGTCACGGCAATCAAATAAATTTTGCGACTCCGTAGTATTCCCATTGGTAAAATCTTTCAAAAGTCAGTTTCAGCTCAATTTTGATCCTCTCGTCCCTCAT
>NC_061822.1:31033269-31038269 GCF_019202785.1 Penaeus chinensis
AGCCACTTGAGAGACGAGGCAGACGGCGCCCTGATCTTCATCATAATGTTCAGCTAGTGTAAGGGGAAGAAATAGGAAGGGTTGGAGACCTGTGTGAAGGGGGCTCGTGAGAAAACACGGGGGAAGGAAGACCGGCTGATAAGGGAGAGAGAGAGAAGCCAGGATGTGTATGATCTTCCGTGTTTTTTTTTTTTAGGTTTTTTTTTCTGCCGATGGAGAAGATGGTTGCATGTTACCAGAGTGCATGGAAGAGGGTTAAAGTGGTGAATAGGGGCGTGGGAGGACAGACAACAAACAGAATAGAATGGGTAAAGAGATGATAGTGTAAAACAAAGGAGACAATTGTTGCATAAAGTGTAAAAGACCAGAATGTAAATGATGTGCTTAGGTTGCAGAAGAAAGAGAAGAAGGAGTAAAGTGAATAGAAAGGGAACAAACTTAACGACAAATGATATCGTATAACAAACTAGTTAACAGTGTATAGGAAATTGAAGAGAAAATTGTAGCGGGAACCAAAAGAGAAAACAAGGAAAGAAATACGAACAGGAAAACGCAAAAAACATTCGAAGAGAGAGAGAGAGAGAGAGAGAGAGAGAGAGAGAGAGAGAGAGAGAGAGAGAGAGAGAGAGAGAGAGAGGGGGGGGGGGGAGAGAACAACACAGAGGTCAAAGTAAAAAAAAAAGATAGACTAATGGGATTTCTACGACTCATTATCACGCAAATATTAAGAAAATGATCAAGCTTTACTAAAGTTAGACGACAATAAGATGAGAGCCCTTAAACAATAAGGTCAAGTCTTTATTTTGGAAAGTATTGAATCTGTATTATGTCACGTCTGCTGTCAATTTATATATAGCCTACATTTATTGCGAAACTAGTGCACCAAAGCAGTAGGTTGTTGAATTTATTGTTTTTTTTCTGAAATTAGGCGTTTCAGTATTTAAAATTGAGGAGTACACTCTGAATACGTCTAAAAATATATATCTAGTGCATTTCACTTTGCTAAAATAACATTGCAATAACAACGATATATCTGTTATACAGAGAAATAAAATGTTATATTCAACACACACACACACACACACACACACACACACACACACACACACACACACACACACACATATGAATTCCCATAGCCTTTGACCATTCACGGACTGAACTACAAGGCAGCAGTCGGGCATCACTATCATATATATGTAAGAATCAGTAGAAAACTATAAAAGTACGAAATATGCTGGTATTAATTTTAATTGCAAGCTAAACATTGTGGAACTTTCAAGCACTTGACTACTTATTACATACTTTGATCTACATATGAAAAGTGTGAGCTCTGTGTCCGAATCAAACAAACGGATAATTCCTATGATCATGGGCATTTACTTATTCTATTGACTGAATTGTCTGAACAAATCAAAGCACGTAGCCTTCCCCTTGATATTTTTGAACCAGTAAGGTTATATAATAGAGGTACAGAATGATTTTGAAGAAATTCGTTCCACTGAAGTCATATGACCCAGACACGTTAGAAATGTCATGATTAACGTATTTGATGCACTGCCAAAAAAAAAGCACAGAAACATTTTCTGCACCCTTACAGTAAAAAATGAATAAATAAATAAATATCAAGAAAATTACAATACATATCTCGTAATTTCACTTTCGGAATGTTTATTTCAGAAAATGATGCTATATATTCACATGTCTGTACATGATTCTTGCAGTTGCTGAAAACTGGCCGCAGCCATGACGTAGCAATCATGTTCATTTTGATAATGTGATGGTGTGGTAACGCGACTCTGCCATTTTCCTCCAATTGGCACAAATGGAGGAAGAGGTAGGCGGGGGGTAACGTGGAACGTATAAGAGAAATGTTTCTTTGATGTAAGTTTCAAGCAAAATATTAACAAAATGTTTATTTTATCCACCACCTTTATATAAATAAAATAAATACCAGGTCGATATATTGATTTTAAGTGAATGGTCCCAAAGCAGTCAGTTTCCATTTTAAGTGTTTTTTGAATACGGATTCGTTCCCACACATACCACTCAATCCTAAGCTTAATGTGAAAGAAGAATGCTACAGATTAGTGATAAATTTCAGTGGTAATTTTTTCAGATGAAAGGCATCCCCTTCATCCTTCCTTTTAGAAACAGCAGCCTCCTGATAGTAACAGTAAAATCAGAAGAAACGGCTTAGATTATGCCTCAAAGCTCCGATATGAAATTGATCCAGAAGTGATGATATTCCTCATCAATTGATATCTCATTTCTCTGAAACCCGATGTGAATATTTTCGAAGCATCGAAGGAATCATTAATCTCATCTCTGAACTTGGTTACAAAGAGCTGTCTCGCAAGAAAACTCATATCAAATGTTGGAAAAGGAGTTCTATAGATAGTTCTATAGAGTTCTATGGGGCCTATTGACAAAGAAATTCTGCAACTTACTCACCTAAGCATGTGATATTTATAGTAGTGAGGATATTGATGAGGGGGAAAGTTTTTACACATTGATCATCAGAACTTTCTTTCTTTATATTATTATCATTATTATCATCATCATCATCATCATCATCATCATCATCATCATCATCATCATCATCATCATCATTATTATCATTATTATTATTATTATTATTATTATCATTATTATTATCATGGTATATTCTTTTTTTTTTCTTTTTTTGTGTATGTGTGTGTGTGGGGGGGGGGGGGGGCATCTATCTGTTGAAAATGGCCCAACGTCTAGCCAGGAAATATGCATTACCTTGGTTACCAATTTAACTATCAGAATAGCAATGATCATTATTATTCTTGTTCGTATTTTTATTTATTATTAGTACCATCGATATACTCATCATTATCATCATCTTCATTAGCAGTAATAGCTAAAAGTATCATCATTCTTGTTGATATTGCTGTTGTTATTGTCACTGTTACTATTACTGTTGTTGTTGTTCTTGTTGCATTAGCTACTATCAGTATTGCTATTGTAAATGAGTATAAAAAATAAAGATGATTGTTTAATTAGTTTTAAGACGACATTATTATCGCTGCCATTAAGTTGATTATTATGATTACATTTATACTTTGATCATTATTATTATGAAAACGTTATATAGCCTATGATAACAATCATAATATGAATTTTAATTAACTGTAAACACAGGGATATAGCGGCAAATTGTTACGCTTAATATTTACATAATTCATTTCCCTCGATTTGCTTGATAAATATTAGCAACAGCAACAAAAATACACTTATTACAAAACGACTATTGATAATATATATCCGATCCAATTCCGTTCGGTACTTTGCGTGTGGGTTCAGAGAATAAGGGATATCAGATATTTCTTCTTTTTCTTCTTCCTCTTGTCTTTTCTTTTTCTTCTTTTCTTTCTTTTTTTTCTTCGTTTTTTTCTTTATTTTTCTTTTTCTTTATCTTTTTCTTTTTCTTTTTCTTTTTCTTTTTCTTTTATTTTTATTTTCCTGTTCCTTTTTCTTTTCCTTTTCCTTTTTTCTTTTCCTTTTCCTTTTTCTTTTTCTTCTTTTACTTCTTCTTCTTCTTCTTCTTCTTCTTCTTCTTCTTTTTTTCTTCTTCTTCTTTTTCCTCCTCCTCCTCCTCCGTTACATTTCCCACCAATATTATAAGATAAATTGCTTTCTACATGATGAAATAACGCTTCTAAGGCTGATTTTTAGTACGGCGCACCACCAGTGGATATTGAATCTCGAAATTATGCAAGATTTCACCGAGGAAACAATATTAATCTCTCTGGTAATTACTTCTGATCAGCTTTCTTAAATGATCATCTCTTTCGCTCAACTGGAAGTAGTTTTAAAGTACGGAAGTATATGAGGTCATTTTTCCATAAAACAAACTTGTATCTTTAAAATGATGCATTGCTAAAACTCAGGTCTTAGCCATGCTGTATCAAGACTCCACTTAGTTATCTGGTGATAGATTGGTCAAAAGTTTTACTCCTTAAGAAAAAAAGAAGTAAAAAAGTAGAAAAAATGTCTTTGTCGTGATGCAGTATATTTTATTATAGTTAGGAACTGTGACACTGAAAATGGTTTCAAATATAGTAAAATATTTTTTTGGGTATAGTAAATACTTTGGCCTGGTTATGCAATGGTAAGAAATATCAATCAAGCTAAAAATAAAAGGATTTTTTTTCTCTCTCTTTACAGACAAATGTAAAATAAAAAAATACAATATATAGAGGATTTTTTTTTTTTTTTTTTTTTTTTTTATTTGATACAGGAAATCCTATGGTGGTTAGGCAATGTTACATGAAAGTTAATAATGGAAAGGAGGTGAATCCACTTTTACCTTTTATTATTAGGTATGCACAGGTTGGACAGAGCATAATGAGAATAATTGTGAAAACAGAAAGGGAAATAAACTTTTCTTTTCTTTTCTTGTTATACAGTTTGTTGGCAAGACAAAGCAAACATAATAAGATCAATATATACTTTATTAAATCCTTTCTCTTAGTATACCTTATGTTCTGGCTAGACAAAAGGATAAAAAAAATAAGAAAGAAGAAAAAACCCGAAGATAGAAAAGACAAAGGAAAATCAAGCACATTCTCTTCTTTCAACTCTCGCGAAATCCTCCCTCGCTTCCTCGCCTGTCTTACATCCTCCTCTCTCCCACGCCCACTCTTGCGCCCACGCTCAGCCTATCAAGCTTGTCCTTCCCTCTCTGCCATAACCTCCGATGCAATTTCCTCTGTCCATCGTCATTTTCGTCTTTTCTCCCTCCTCTTCCCCGCACGCTCTTTGAAATCTTTGGTTTTACTTTGAAGATTTCTAGGACGTCCAGATTCGAGAAAATGGATACTCTACGTCACCGAGTGTGTGTTGTGTGAGAGAGGGTGCGTCTGCGGTGGGGATGCAGTGTGTGTGTGTGTGTGTGTGTGTGTGTGTGTGTGTGTGTGTGTGTGTGTGTGTATGTGTATGTGTGTGTGTTTGTGTGTGTGTGCCTATCT
>NC_061822.1:31045769-31050769 GCF_019202785.1 Penaeus chinensis
GGTACGAGGACATTTTAAATCAAGGGTTCCCAACCTGGCGGCTACGGGGTACTTTCTGGGGTGCCATGGAGCAATATGAACTTTCTTACGTTGAATTAAATCGAATATTATCTCGCCTATAATACCTACATCTAATTATTTCTCGCACATCAATAACCTAGAATCTATCCATTAAGTACTCTTGCCCTATAGTTATTGCCTTTACCACTTAAGCGGTTAATATCTCTCTAGAGGATGTTTGTTGTAGGTGTGAATTCCCACCGTATGACTGGGTGCTAAAGGTGAAGGGGAAATCAACGGGGGAGAGGTAAGGCTCCCCAGTCGGCTAAGGACTCTGCAGTCCTGAGTTGCTGCTGCTTGCTGTGGTGCAGGTGGAGGATGCTGATCTCTGTTCCTGATCCAAGTACATGTGTTTGTATAAGTGAACAGGCAACGAGGGGAGCCTGCGGTCCAATGAGACAGCCGAGACCTGTCCGTGTCGGCCATTCAGGTCTCGGCAGTGAGTCGAGAAAAGCCCGTGCGAGGACGCGGTTGTGGAGCTGATGTGACCCAACCTGGGAGTACGCGGATATTTAGGTTACGGGGTCGTGCTGCTACAGCATCATTATACTATTTATAACTAGTAATAAGTGAATCTGATTATATATTATGCTTATATGTATATATATATATATATATATATATATATATATATATATATATATATATATATATATATGATCATTATATTTTGGTCGGGGACAAAAAATGAAAAAAAAAAAAAAATAATAATAATAAAATGGTAACCAGTGATTTATCTGGGAGCGCCCATGATACAGTTGAACATGTTTGTACACTGGTGTTACCAATAAAGAAGCCACTGGTTGATAAATCCTTTGTCAATAATATAGCAAATCAACATGGAAATGTAACATTCAACAGAGCTACCGATTAAAATGATCAGGATTCATGTGCAGTCATTCCAGCTCAGGAAGATTTCCAAGAAAAGCTAATCTCGATTCCTCTCCACTCATAAAGTAATACAATGGACTTGGGTTGAGGTAAGGAAAAAGCAATGCGGATATGAAACACCAGAGGTGTAAAAAAAAAAAAAAAAAAAAAAAAAAAAAATCTGTAAAAAGATAAATTACTAGAGCCATAAAAAGTATTCTTGCTCAGAGACTTATGTTTTACTTGAAAAATTGGAAACCATGGTTGGTACCCTTGCCTCACCTCTATTGATGTGCCATTTCACAATTATTGTAAAGCGAATCTTACATTTTGCAGTTCACTAGCGTCCATTCTTAAGATTATCTTCATTAACTCCGTCTGCTCCCTTACGCTTCTTGATTCTTGCAAACCTCTATTAATAGTGAAGCCGCATTTCATATCATACAGAGTTTTCGAAAAGTTGCCATGTCAACCGACGTAACAAACTAATCCTTCGATACTGCGGAAGGTGATGGCTTGTGAGAAACATGTACGAACCAATAGTAAATTTTCTCTGCTCATTATATATCTTCTCTCATTTCTCATGCGTATCGGTTTTAGATCATGAAGTGACGCAATAAATTAGATTAAATGTGTATATAATATTTGGGGGAATATCTCAAAAATGACGTTATATAATCAATGGAAGTTACACAAATAATATGTAACGATACAAACCTCTAAATGCTGTTCTGAAGTGAATATCAGTGGACAGGAAACTGATCAGTAGCTACGTTTCATGTTATTGTTCAGTTAAGTTAGGAAATACGAACATTATATTTCGTACCAGTTAAAAGGGATTTTCCAGTCCTTTCAAAATAAGTACTGATTTAGATAACCTTGCATTCGCCATCTACAGAGAGTGATGAACGCTGGATGCTGACTACTACTCTATCTGAAATTGGATTTAAAAGATAAATTTGGATATTACAATTAAATTCTCTCTTATACACCATTCCTCTAAATTAACATCGTGGCAGTTTTTAGTTTTGTTTCTTCATGTTTTAATTATATTATCATTACCATTATTGTGTTAGTTTTTGTTCACCTATCAGTCTGTTGATTTAAATATTGCTTGATTCATTAAGGTATTCAAACACCTATTTACTTTGAAGTTATGAAACTACAACATCAGGGTGAACCGTATGCATGTTAACAAAAGTAGAAAAGGTATGAATGAGAATGAATATCTATTGTATTGTGAAGATATTTATTCTCATTCATACCTTTTTATTTTACACCAACAGGATCTGGAACTGATTAACTATATATATATTTTTTTTTATCACAGTTTTGTCAATTTACGAAAGGCTATAGTGTTCGTCATATCTCTATATCCACTGGTAATGCCGGTCTGCTTATCTCATAGGTTACATATTAAGGGTGTATGCATCCTGCTACTTTACCATTTCGTTTGTTAAGATGGCAGGGAGAAAGAGGTTTTTAACTTTTTCTTTTCATACATGGTATTTTTTTTATCCTTGTTTTCGGCGTTAGAAAATCTATTATTCTTGGTGGGGGTTAATTCCAGCTGGGATACCGAATCATTCATTGCTCCTCTGATACCTAGAATAAATTGAATGTGTGTTGGATTAGGTTGCATCATTTCATAAGTTGCTTGATAGTCTCATGAATGAACTATGCTTTAGTTGTATTTAGTTTGTAATATTTTACGTTTTTTTTTTTCTTTTTCTCTCTCTCTCCCTCTCTCTTCCTCTAACGTGGTAGTTCTGTAGGATTTTGAGAGCCAGATTGGATGCCCTTCCGAACAGTAACCGAGGGCCAATTCGGAGACACTTAAAGATTACCTGCATTTATCCTCCGACAAAGTTAGGTTCACCTGCTTCACTGAATAAACAAGTGATGTGTAGATTCAGACTTGAAATTATACACAAATGAAGTCGAAAAGTATTGAGAAAATATTGATCACTTTTAGCTATTTCACTGTTTGGTATTGTCTTTGGTATCTTGTAATTGTGCTAGTGTAGGGAGTAATATATCCGAATTAATTGCCCTTTTGAATAGCACGAACGGACGGACGACTAGAACTCCCAGTAGATTATACTAGAAACTCAAACGTCTGAAGTAAACAACATTAATTAAGAGTACCCACCCGCTGGTACGCAGTGGGTACACTTAAGTATAAAGGATAAATGTGGAAGAATCAGTCTTCTATAATGTATAATAAGAAAGTTTCTGTAAATGCATGGTAAATAATTCATGAAAAAAGGGTTTAAATAAATTAACGTTTTCTATTTTATACAGCAGGACCCCATTACATTTTCACAACATAGCACGCTCCTTAAAAAAAAAAAAAAAAATCTTTATACTTTCAATGTAAGTGCTATCTAACAGGAGCAATATTAGAAAGTTTGGTGAAACAATTTACTGAAAGCGGATTTGATATTATCTGACTTATAAACTTTCCCTTTGAAAAATTCTCTATTCATAGAGGATGATAATATGATCCTCATACAGTAATTAAATAAAAATAAGCGAGGCGGAGTTATTACAATAGTTTAGCGAGTTAGAACTCTTCGCCACAGTTATTTGCCAAAGTTCTGTTAATATATTGACAATATCCAAGTGTACATAACATAGTTGTATTTTCAGAGAGGGGATAATATAACTATATATATTTTTTTCTTTCCTCTATCAATATCAGTCTCGCTATGCCTATATCTGTCTCTGTCTCTGTCTTTTTATTTCTCTGTTTTACTCTCTCTCTGTCTTATTCTCTCCCCCCCCCCTCTCTCTCTCTCTCTCTCTCTCTCTCTCTCTCTCTCTCTCTCTCCCTCTCTCTCTCTAATCTCTCGTTCTCTCTCTTTCATCTCTCTCTCTCTCTCTCTCTCTCTCTCTCTCTCTCTCTCTCTCTCTCTCTCTCTCTCTCTCTCTCTCTCATCTCCCTCTCTCTCTCCTTCTCTCCCTCTCCCCCCCCCCTCTCTCTCTCTCTCTCTCTCTCTCTCTCTCTCTCTCTCTCTCTCTCTCTCCTCTCCTCTCTCTCTCCTCCCTCCCTCCCTCTCTCCCTCTCTCCCTCTCTCCCTCTCTCCCTCTCTCTCATGCTCGCTCACCTGAAAATATTGCGAATGAAATAATGGTTCCTGTGCGCTACCCACATTGTATTTTATTTTGGCGTACCCTGATTTTCCCGTCTTCCCGCTGTCAAATATTTGTAAATATAGTGTAACCTGAATTTTTTTTTTTTTCTTTCTCATTTACAGTATTAGTCTAATTGACCGTATAACCAGCTCTATTATAACTGTACAAATCCTTTTCTGCATTCTAACATATTAAGGAATCTAATACCCATAGGCTTAACCTTAAAACTATTCCCAAGTCATCATAATCGAAGGCCCATTGCAACAATCGACTGTCTGTCGTGAACAGCATGACGTCACACTTTCAAATAACCGTTGCCCTCAATGATTCACACGCGTCGAGTACGGGGAAATGCCGTTCACGATGCACCCTTTCCAAACGACACGGTATTATTCTGTCCGCGTTGTATATAAGAAATATAGATAGGTTGGTAGGTAGGTAGGTAGGTTGGTAGGTAGGTAGGTAGGTAGGTAGGTAGGTAGGTAGGTAGGTAGGTAGGTAGGTAGGTAGGTAGGTAGGTAGGCAGGTAGATAGATAGATAGATAGATAGATAGATAGATAGATAGATAGATAGAGAGAGATAGAGAGATAGAGAGATAGAGAGATAGAGAGATTGATAGATTGATATATAGGTAGACAGATTGATATAGGTAGATATAGATAGACAGATTGATAGATTGACAAATAGACAGATAGATAGATAGATTGACAGATAGAAAGCTAGATAGGTGGATAGGACGCTAAGGCCCGGTCAGATGCATCAAATTTTGGCCCTCCTTTATGACTCGTCGTTGTTCTTTCAAATAAAAACATTCGCATCAGTGAACGCTCTCGCATTCGTGGACCACGGCTGAGCAGACCACTACTAACAGGGACCACTATTGACTATTCACTACTGAACCTTTTTTTTCTGCTCAACGGGATGTCGGAGT
>NC_061822.1:31098269-31100769 GCF_019202785.1 Penaeus chinensis
GTATTGAATGAAACAATAATAGAGTCTCACTGAATTTGTAAAGGAAACGCTGAATCTAGCGTGTACACTGTAAAAGTTCTTAAAGCAAAATATTCAGCACAACAAAGATAGACAAATTGAATTACTGTTAGCCATGATTTTTTTTAATCAGTATAAAGTAATTTTATAAACTACAAAAAGCGTTGTATTCCTTGACATTTGGCCATTTTAGAACTGTCTAACAAAGACACCTGAAATAAAACTAAATAATATCCTGACGTGTACATTTTTTGTTTCGTTGTGTATAATGACCTATAAAATCTAAGGTTTTTGAAATGTCAAGGTAACCGAGTTCTGGATAATTTACCTTTGCTAACGTTCTAAATTTCATGGTATAATATATATTTTCAGTAAGAGAAAAACAAATAAAAGAATAAGATAATGGCAATGATAATGCTAACAACAATAATGATAAAGATAATAATGACAATAGTAATGATAACAGTAATAATAATAATAATAATAATAATAATAATAATAATAATAATAATAATAATAATAATAATAAAAATAATATAAAAACAATAACAATAATAATAATGATAATATTAGTTGTAGTAATAATAATAACAACAACAACAATAATAATTAATAATAATAATAAAGATAAATACTTACTACTACTACTAAAAATAATAATAATAAAAATAATAACAATGATAACAGTAATAATAAAAATAATATTAATAATAATGACAGTAATAATAACGAAAATAATAATAATAATAATAATAATAATAATAATAATAATAATAATAATATCAACAACAACAATCATAATAATATTAACAATATTAATGATAACAATAATAATAATATGATACTAACAACAAGGATACTAACAACAATAACAGTAGTAACAACTAATGAACAGACAAAATAATATAAATTATAGATAAAAACTAAATACAGTTTATCGCATGTATGTTTAGATTTTTTTACTTATTTGAGCAGGTAAGTCGATCCTGGCTGGTGGATGAGTGCAATGGGTAGATTTAATGACCGAGCAAATATCGTGAGGGAACACACACACACACACACACACACACACACACACACACACACACACACACACACACACACATATTTATTTCTTTATTATTATTATTACTATTTTTATTATTACTAATATTATCATTATTATTCTCATTATTACTATTATAGTTAACATCATTATCATCATTGTTATTATTATCATTATTTATTGTTATTATTATTATTATTACTATTATTATTACTATTATTATTGTTATTATTATTATTATTATTATTATTATTATTATTAAAGTTATCATCATCATCATCATCATTATTGTTATTATTATTATTATTATTATTATTATTATAATTACTATTATTATTGTTATTATTATTATTATTATTATTATTATTATTATTATTATTATTATTATTATTATCATCATCATCATTATCATTATTATCATAGAAATACCAGTTATAATGTTTGTGAAATTAGTTATAAATAACAACAATAATAGTGATAATGATGATTTTTATACTAATCATCATCCTCACAAATACTACTATCACAACTTTTACCATCACTGTTATTACATACAATACTTTTATAACTATATAGCTTTTGCAACCAAGTTTAAATCGCAGTTATAAATCATTGCAGTTCAATACTTTAGACATATTTTCCTGTTTCAGTCGATGGTACTTCTCAGTTCTGACTTCACTCTTGTAAATGCAGTTGTTGCATGTAAAGATTCCCTCAGCTGTTCCTATGTAATTGCAAGCTGGCTGGGGACTAGACCTTGAGACGGTGGAAACGTGTAATGGTTGGAGGATCTTATCGCTGCAATAACTAATTATATGTATAATATGCAAAGAAACAAATGGGCATGTGTATGTATGTGGACTTAATGTCTGTATATGTGTATGTGTAAGATAGGTAGATAAATAGATAGAGAGAAAGAGAGGGAGAAAGTATGAAAGAGAAACAGAGAGAAAATGAGAGAGGGAGTGAGAGACACAGAGACAGAGTCAGAGAAAGGGAAAGAGCCAGAGACAGAGACAGAAACAGAGAGAGAGAGAACGTTTGTACTTCACCAGCAGATTCGCTCTATGTTTATGTGATCCTTACCCAAGCTACTTTAGGCCATTGGAAGCTGGTGTGTAAGATAAGAGAAGGTAAATGCAGCACTGTACGCTTGTCTGTGTCTTTGCCTCGTGCTGTATGCTTACCTTACTAAATAGTACGTTTCTTTCCTTGTTCAATAATGCATTACATGTAATGTATTAATGCATTGTAATATTTGGCTTTGTGTTCATAATATTCTTTTGTCGATTGTGTATACTGACATTTCAAAATCTTCGTGATTATTTATGAGCAAGCTAGAGAGAGATGATTAAGAGATAGCTAGATAGATAGATAGATAGAGAGAGAGAGAGAGAGAGAGAGAGAGAGAGAGAGAGAGAGAGAGAGAGAGAGAGA
>NC_061822.1:31108269-31110769 GCF_019202785.1 Penaeus chinensis
TTTACTTTGGCAAACCTCCTAAGACCAGAGGATGAAAATCGAATAGAACAAACAGCCATTCCCGTCCTCCCAATCCTCTCTCAGGGTTTGAAGAACGGACCTAACGCCCTTACCACGTCGAGGGTTCTCTCCTCTCTCCGGCTCCCGCTCACCTACCTCTCGTTGGCACTCCTTGCATCAAAGGCACCGTGATCGTGGCTCGGGTACTGGCGGCAGATGCTATGTACCGGCGGCCTGTAAGGAGGGATCCGGGTGAGGATGGGGAATGCAAGGTGCTGGATATGAGGAGGGCCGTGGGCGGCGAAGGAGATAGATAAAGGGAGAGAAATATTTTATAAGGAGGACACTGGCACAAAGGTTATTAATGGACTTGACAAGTTATATGATCGCAAGTTACACACCTGAGCCAACCTAGTAACCTATTCTGCCAGCCATCGAGAATTCAGGAATGTATACGTTGAACATCAGTTGATAGAATGTGTGTGTGTGTGTGTGTGTGTGTGTGTGTGTGTGTGTGTGTGTGTGTGTGTGTGTGTGTGTGTGTGTGTGCGTATGTGTGTGTGTGTGTGTGTGTGTGCGTGTGTGTGTGTGTGTGTATGTGTGTGTGTGTGTGTGTGGGACACAAAATTTATAGTAACAGCACCCTTTCTTTGTTTACAACTTTCTTCCTCCAACAGTCTTTCAATAATGTAAGCCAGCACGTAAATCAAATAAACACGTTACGTTAGCTCTTAGTTTTCAGCTTGATTTGATACTTTAACTATTTTATACAGGATGACAATATCTACCAAACAATATAAAACTAACTTTCCAGTGGAATTGTTTCGGAGTACGAGTCTTTCTTATAAAGAAAGACGTCAAAGATATATTTCACTATGTGAATATAGCAATAAACATTTCGAATATTATTTCCGACATTTCGAATATTATCTTCGAAACAGTTGATCATGAATCTTTACCTTTTAATAAAATCAATATGATGACATTGATATACCTTGCAAAACATTTTCTTAGGCATTTGAATTATGCATTAAAGAACTTAAACTTTTATCTTTTGACACTTTACATACTTTACATATTTAAGTCATGCACCTTCGATATGCAAGCTTAAATCGTCTAGGAATATCTTTAATGCATGAACAGTAGTAGAATATTCTACTAGGTAAAACGTCTATCCATATTAAGTATGAATAGTACGCAATCAGAACTTTGTGAAATTCTTACACTATGCTAAACGACGTCATATACAGTAAAATCCTTTCAGCAAATCCTCGAAACGCATTTTTCGCATCTTTATCGCAACCTGTAACAAAAGGCATATTTCGGGAAAGGTTCCTTCACAGTTTCCCAAGATAATATGCAGTATATATGAAGATAATAACCTTATAGTCTTTTAATGGGCCGGGGCTTGGTACAGCTGATCCTTTTATGGGGATTCGGAATCCTCCTGACTGTTCAAACAAATGGTAAACTCTCGTACTCAGATTCAAGCTGTAGCCACTTCTGCCTTGGGTCCCGGGATTCTGATTAGGTGCCAACGCGCACACACACACGCACGCACAAGCACACACACACACGCACGCACACGCGGACGCACGCACTCACACACACACACACACACACACACACACACACACACACACACACTCACACACACACACACACACACACACACACACACACACACACACACACACACACACACACACACACACACACTCATACATACACACACACACACACACAAATACACACACACAAATATACAAACATGCACGCATACCCACACGTACACAGTTTTCGCCAAGTCATTATTCTTTCATTTATTAAATGAATCATCTTCACTGTTTCAAACCACTGAGGTTCCAGCATAGGTACGTAGTACGAATTGTTATTTTTCAATGAAATTTCTTTGTCAAAATACTGAACAGTCATCCATTTTGGATAGTACATATCTTTTATGAATAAAACTGATCAGAATTTGCATTATCATTAAAGTATTTGTTTTATCGATTATACCTATTGTATAAATGCTGTCGAGTCTGATATATGATAAGAATATCTAATGTTATAAGAAACATACTTATACTCTTACTTCTGCTACTACTTTTATCAGTTGTGTTATAAATGTGATTCTGATAATGATTAGTAGTATTAATAGTAGAAGAAGTAGTAGTAGTAGTATGTTTGGTCATTATAATCATCATTATTATCATCATCATGATTATTACTATCGTTGTTGTATTGTTGTTGTTGCTATTATTGGTATTATTATTATTGCTATTATGATAATTTCATTATTATTATAATTATCATTGCTATTGCTATTTTTCTATCATCGCATACAATTATCATCAAGCATTACCATCTATTGTCATCAACTTTTATGATTATTATTTTAGTTGCTGTTACTGGTGTTGTTATTATTATGATTATTTTAATTATTATTATTATTAATATTATTATGATTATTATTATTATCACTATTATCATTATAGTT
>NC_061822.1:31138269-31148269 GCF_019202785.1 Penaeus chinensis
GGTTCAACAGGCATAGATGGGGCGGAAGATCCTGGTGCGCCGTCTTCCAAATCTGGCGAGTTTCCAATTTTGAGCTGTGTAGGGCGCAAGAAACGTCGATTGCGCCACAGTATACGGCCACTTGGCAGCCTGATGTGATAATCACGAGATTTGCCAATACCCATGACTGTGCCGACCTTATCCCAACGCTTGGATGTGGGATTCTGGATTCGCACCTGCGCCCCAATCTCTAACTTGGAAAGGGAGTGGGCACGCTTGTCATAGCGGGTCTTCACGTCCTTGGCCCGTACTGCGGCACGACGGTTGCAGTCCTCAGCCTTGGTCTGCCACTCCTTCATGAAGGCACTAGAGTGGGCAGGCACACAGGAGCGAAGGGGCATGCCAAACAGAATCTGCGCAGGAGATCGACCAGTGAAGTTTGGGGTGTTACGTAACTCCAGTAATCCTCTGTCAAACTCCTCACTGTCAATATTTCCGTTGGGTGCTGTCTTCATGATCAGATACTTGACTTTCTTCACAGCAGCCTCTGCATGCCCATTGGACTGTGGGTAATGGGGGCTTGACATAGCATGACGTACTCCCCATCGCTGAAGAAAGGTTGCAAATTCCCGGCTGGAGAACTGAGGTCCGCCATCAGTGCGCAGGCGAACTGGCACACCCAGATCACGGAACATATGCCGGAAGAATCTGATTGTCGAAGCACTTGTTGCATTAGTTCCACATGGGATGACAACAGGCCATCCGGAGAGTCGGTCAGCATACACCAAGAAGTGTTTTCCAGCAACACTAAAAAAGTCTGCCGACACAGACATAAATGGTCTTGTGGGTTTGTCATCCAACATCAGTGGCTCTTGTTGCTGACTAGGCTGTAGGCGCTGGCATGGCTCACAGGCACGAACAGTGTTTACAATGTCTGCATTAATGCCTGGCCAAAAGACTGTCTGCTGTGCACGACGCTTTGTTGCTTCCACGCCACAGTGGCTTTCATGCAGGCGAGCTAGGGTGCTACGGCGTGAAGAAACAGGGACAACCACTCTAGGTCCATACAGCACCAAGTCACCATCGTTGTACAACTCATTGCGAATCTTCCAGTACGGACGCAGGGCACTTGGTAGGTTGTAGCGGTCCTTGGGGAACCCTGACTTCACATGATGAAGCAGCTCCTCATAAGAAGCATCCTTAGAGGCAGCTGTACGCAATTCTTCCATGAAGAGATCCTCTTGTTCGTCTATAGCTTCTGATGCTTTAGTAGACTGAACAGCCTGCAGAGCTACAATCTTGACGGAAGTGTCCATTTCAACATTGAAGGCACCATCCTCCACCGTTGGGCGACTCACAGGTGACCGGGAAAGGGCATCAGGGATGCACAACTCCTTACCTGCACGCCACATTGCGGTAAAAATGTAGGGCGCAATCTTGTCTTTCATGCGCTGGAGGCGAGGGTTTTCAATTGCATCTAGGGAATAATGGTTCAAAATAGGAACCAATGGACGGTGACCCGTCACCACACTAAAGTGCTTAAGTCCACGAAGATAGAACTTGCATTTACTGATGGCCCAAACGACAGCTTGCATTTCCAATTCGACGGTTGCATACCGTGTTTCTGTATCTGTCAAGAAACGGGAACCACATTGCACCATCTTGTATCTTCCAGCACCGTGGTCCTGCAACAACACATAGCCAAGGCCGTAGAGTCTGGAGGCGTCGGTCTGCAGAATGGTGGGAAGGGTTGGATCAAACGTCGCAAGTATGGGGGGCCCTGACAAAGCTTGTTTAGTCTCATTGAAAGCATTGGTGTGGTCTGCTGTCCAAGTAAAAGCTCTTTTTGGGCTCATCAATGGGCGGAGTGGGGCTGCAGCAGTCGATATCTTAGGCGTAAACTCTGCCAGTTGATTTACCAAGCCCATAAACGACCGAAGATCAGTCAGATTTGCAGGGGTAGGAAACTCTGCAATGGCTTTTACCTTCTCTGGGTCTGCTTCAATACCATTATGTGATAGTTTGTACCCACAGAAGCTGGTCTCAGATGCAGCCACAATGAACTTCTCTGCATTAAGCGTTATCCCGTGCTGTCGACACCTTGACAGGACTTCGTTTACACGTTGAAGGTGTGAGAGGTAGTCCTCATCATGTAGGAGAATGTCGTCCACAACCTTAATGCAGTTTGTTACTCCCTGAAGTGCCCTGTCACCTTGGAGACAAAAGGCGTCTCCTGTTGCTGCAAAACCCATGGGACCACGACAGTATCTGAAACGTCCATAAGGAGTGATAAATGTCGTCAGGTGTTGATCATCCTCATGCAGGGGTAGTTGCCAATAACTACAAAGAGCATCCACAGTTGTGAAGAACTTTGACTGCGGACTGATACTTCTGATGGCTGTAAATGGCGTTGGAGAAGGGTGGGCAGGGCGAGAGACTTGCCTATTGAGCTTTGATAGATCAGTGGTAATACGAACACCACCATTTGCTTTGGGAACAACAACCATTGGATGACACCATTCTGATGGTTCATCCTCCACTGGCTTTAAGATGCCTTGGGTCACTAATGACTCGAGCTCCTTTCTTGTTGGTTCCTGAAAAGCCAAAGGAATCATTCTAGGGGTGTGGATCACGAAGGGCGTGGCATTCTCCCGCAGATGAATTCTCATGGGAGGGCCTACCATCGTCTTGAGTGGCCCAGACTGCAAGTCGTCCTTCTTCACCAACACATCTGCATACTGATGCAGGAAGTACTTCCTTGCTTCTTCAGGTGACTTCAGCTGGTTCAGCGGTAAAGTCAGCAACTGAGGAGGGTTCGACATTGGTGTATTGCCCAGCCCATGGACTCGATTGGCAATGTGCACATCCGATATCTGCCTTGGGAAATAGTCCGGAACAATCCCTAATTCCTTGCAATCAGTCCAAGAGAGCAGCGGGGTTGTAAGCGAAGGCTGAACATCAATCCAACATGTAGTCGAACGGTTGCCATAGGTGATGATTCCACGAAAAGACCCAGCCGCTGGTGGCATCTGGGACCCGTCCGCATTGTAGTATACTGTCTCTGCCGGTGGTGCTAAGTCTTCCTTTGAGAGGCCGAGACTACTAAGATGCTGGAGTCCAATGACAGTTGTGTCTGCACCAGTATCAGGGATGATGGCAAGACTACCTGATAAATCATTATGCCGAATTGACACGTGGACTTTAGGGGAAGGCTGAGGTTTCGGTCGTGCAGTAGAGGTGACACTCCTGGCAAATGACACTGAAGGGGATACTGAACTTACTACCTTCAATTCATGATTGGTGTCCTCTTCTTTTGTCTTAGCCTTCCGTTGCTTTGGGCAGCATTTATCATAGTGTCCCTGCCGGTTGCACACCTTGCATTTGGCATTCCTGGCAGGACACTTTAAAGCAGTAGCCCAGTGGCCTTTCTTACTACAAGCACGACATGTGGAAGTGGTGGCCCTGCACAAACCTTTTTCATGTGACGACCACAGCAGTTGCAGGCCTTATTCGGCAGAGGTGAGCCAGGCCTCATCTTGGACTTCTGCTTCAGGGCAGCCTTTTTCTCCCTTTTATATTGAGAAACAGCACGTGAAGAAACTGTGTCCTTCAAAGCAGATGATGCAGTCTTTGACGATTCATGAGACCTGCATTTCTCCAAAACATCCTGCAACGTCGCTGAGCGGTCCATTTCAATGAGCTTCTGGGTAAGTTCCTCATCTCGTATACCCATTAGAATGCCGTGTTTCTTCACTGCTCACAGCATGCTTGGTCCTGTGCCTTGCAAAGGTCTATCTCCTGCGACAAGATTTTCAGCCGGATCCAAAAGTCATCGAAGCTCTCGCCGTCTGCTTGCTTGCACTCGGAGAAGGCCTTCCGTCGCAGTGCCTCATTACTTGCATTTTTGATGTGCGTTTCGAGCTTTGTCAAGACATCGTCCACTGAGCATGTTGGGTCTGCGGGCACGTCCAACTTGTGCTCCAGCACCCGTCGCATCTCAGAGGTAAGGCACATGCGTAGCTGTATATGCTGCTTTGATAACGGCAAGTTGAGGAGATCCACCATCACAGCATAATCGGACCATTCGCGCTTCCATTTTCGAAACTGTTGGGGACTCGCACTGCTGTTAATGCTTTCGGAGGCTGTATTAAATTTCCTTCGGGGTCGGCGGAGTATGAGAAGCATGGACGCGGCAGAACTGCTACTGGCGAACTCGCAGTTGCGGGGGGTGAGGCGAAGGATCAGCTCCTGAAAACGAGCAGACTCCTCGTTCCTGCGTGCGTCTTCCTCCTTCCGGGGCCTTTTTTCCTCCTTCCGGCGGGTGTCTTCCCCCTTGTCATCCCTCTGAATTTTCCACTGCAGCAATTAGCAACATCTGTGGGAGGTGGGGTGGCTGGCACTGGCTCCTGGTGACTCTTCAAGCTGGAGTCAGGCTTCTCAGGGTCGCTCTTACTGGTATCTTCTTTTTTCTTCCCTTTACCCATTGTAACGTGGTAAGGGGTCAAGATTATACAGCAAAATCGCCGAAATCCGGTAAAATACTAAAAAATAGAGCGAGGCAGCTAGTGTTGTGGCACTCGTGTGCGCGGTGCCAATGCGGTGACGTCACGGCGGACACGTGTTCGTCTTCTACGTTTGCTTGGTGTTTCTCCATGATGCTTGAGGGTGAAGAAAACACCGATGAAATCTAAAGTAGGTTCATTGGAGATCAGCTCTGACAAAATAAATACGGAAACTCTTCCTGTTCCTCTGCCCCAAAACGCCAGGCTCCGTCTGCGACTGTCTACTGCCAGACGTGTGACTACAGAGACAAACTAAAATGTTGTACTCTATAACATACAGAGATTCTCACTCTTTCATATAGGTGATATGCTACATATAATATAAACTAAACATAATGTTCTATATTTCACATGGTAAACATATCACACAAAAGGAAGAGTATAATATATAATCACATAATTATCACTAACTACGTACGATAATAATGTCATCACAATACGTAGCACTGGCATCACAAAGTGGCACTCACAACTCACTTCATTTCACAACCCACATCTCCCTCCCCCCTTTACGTTCACTAGCGAGAGTCTTGAACGGACTTCAACTTGAGACGTTCCGAATGTCGAGGTTCAACAGGCATAGATGGGGCGGAAGATCCTGGTGCGCCGTCTTCCAAATCTGGCGAGTTTCCAATTTTGAGCTGTGTAGGGCGCAAGAAACGTCGATTGCGCCACAGTATACGGCCACTTGGCAGCCTGATGTGATAATCACGAGATTTGCCAATACCCATGACTGTGCCGACCTTATCCCAACGCTTGGATGTGGGATTCTGGATTCGCACCTGCGCCCCAATCTCTAACTTGGAAAGGGAGTGGGCACGCTTGTCATAGCGGGTCTTCACGTCCTTGGCCCGTACTGCGGCACGACGGTTGCAGTCCTCAGCCTTGGTCTGCCACTCCTTCATGAAGGCACTAGAGTGGGCAGGCACACAGGAGCGAAGGGGCATGCCAAACAGAATCTGCGCAGGAGATCGACCAGTGAAGTTTGGGGTGTTACGTAACTCCAGTAATCCTCTGTCAAACTCCTCACTGTCAATATTTCCGTTGGGTGCTGTCTTCATGATCAGATACTTGACTTTCTTCACAGCAGCCTCTGCATGCCCATTGGACTGTGGGTAATGGGGGCTTGACATAGCATGACGTACTCCCCATCGCTGAAGAAAGGTTGCAAATTCCCGGCTGGAGAACTGAGGTCCGCCATCAGTGCGCAGGCGAACTGGCACACCCAGATCACGGAACATATGCCGGAAGAATCTGATTGTCGAAGCACTTGTTGCATTAGTTCCACATGGGATGACAACAGGCCATCCGGAGAGTCGGTCAGCATACACCAAGAAGTGTTTTCCAGCAACACTAAAAAAGTCTGCCGACACAGACATAAATGGTCTTGTGGGTTTGTCATCCAACATCAGTGGCTCTTGTTGCTGACTAGGCTGTAGGCGCTGGCATGGCTCACAGGCACGAACAGTGTTTACAATGTCTGCATTAATGCCTGGCCAAAAGACTGTCTGCTGTGCACGACGCTTTGTTGCTTCCACGCCACAGTGGCTTTCATGCAGGCGAGCTAGGGTGCTACGGCGTGAAGAAACAGGGACAACCACTCTAGGTCCATACAGCACCAAGTCACCATCGTTGTACAACTCATTGCGAATCTTCCAGTACGGACGCAGGGCACTTGGTAGGTTGTAGCGGTCCTTGGGGAACCCTGACTTCACATGATGAAGCAGCTCCTCATAAGAAGCATCCTTAGAGGCAGCTGTACGCAATTCTTCCATGAAGAGATCCTCTTGTTCGTCTATAGCTTCTGATGCTTTAGTAGACTGAACAGCCTGCAGAGCTACAATCTTGACGGAAGTGTCCATTTCAACATTGAAGGCACCGTTGGGCGACTCACAGGTGACCGGGAAAGGGCATCAGGGATGCACAACTCCTTACCTGCACGCCACATTGCGGTAAAAATGTAGGGCGCAATCTTGTCTTTCATGCGCTGGAGGCGAGGGTTTTCAATTGCATCTAGGGAATAATGGTTCAAAATAGGAACCAATGGACGGTGACCCGTCACCACACTAAAGTGCTTAAGTCCACGAAGATAGAACTTGCATTTACTGATGGCCCAAACGACAGCTTGCATTTCCAATTCGACGGGTTGCATACCGTGTTTCTGTATCTGTCAAGAAACGGGAACCACATTGCACCATCTTGTATCTTCCAGCACCGTGGTCCTGCAACAACACATAGCCAAGGCCGTAGAGTCTGGAGGCGTCGGTCTGCAGAATGGTGGGAAGGGTTGGATCAAACGTCGCAAGTATGGGGGGCCCTGACAAAGCTTGTTTAGTCTCATTGAAAGCATTGGTGTGGTCTGCTGTCCAAGTAAAAGCTCTTTTTGGGCTCATCAATGGGCGGAGTGGGGCTGCAGCAGTCGATATCTTAGGCGTAAACTCTGCCAGTTGATTTACCAAGCCCATAAACGACCGAAGATCAGTCAGATTTGCAGGGGTAGGAAACTCTGCAATGGCTTTTACCTTCTCTGGGTCTGCTTCAATACCATTATGTGATAGTTTGTACCCACAGAAGCTGGTCTCAGATGCAGCCACAATGAACTTCTCTGCATTAAGCGTTATCCCGTGCTGTCGACACCTTGACAGGACTTCGTTTACACGTTGAAGGTGTGAGAGGTAGTCCTCATCATGTAGGAGAATGTCGTCCACAACCTTAATGCAGTTTGTTACTCCCTGAAGTGCCCTGTCACCTTGGAGACAAAAGGCGTCTCCTGTTGCTGCAAAACCCATGGGACCACGACAGTATCTGAAACGTCCATAAGGAGTGATAAATGTCGTCAGGTGTTGATCATCCTCATGCAGGGGTAGTTGCCAATAACTACAAAGAGCATCCACAGTTGTGAAGAACTTTGACTGCGGACTGATACTTCTGATGGCTGTAAATGGCGTTGGAGAAGGGTGGGCAGGGCGAGAGACTTGCCTATTGAGCTTTGATAGATCAGTGGTAATACGAACACCACCATTTGCTTTGGGAACAACAACCATTGGATGACACCATTCTGATGGTTCATCCTCCACTGGCTTTAAGATGCCTTGGGTCACTAATGACTCGAGCTCCTTTCTTGTTGGTTCCTGAAAAGCCAAAGGAATCATTCTAGGGGTGTGGATCACGAAGGGCGTGGCATTCTCCCGCAGATGAATTCTCATGGGAGGGCCTACCATCGTCTTGAGTGGCCCAGACTGCAAGTCGTCCTTCTTCACCAACACATCTGCATACTGATGCAGGAAGTACTTCCTTGCTTCTTCAGGTGACTTCAGCTGGTTCAGCGGTAAAGTCAGCAACTGAGGAGGGTTCGACATTGGTGTATTGCCCAGCCCATGGACTCGATTGGCAATGTGCACATCCGATATCTGCCTTGGGAAATAGTCCGGAACAATCCCTAATTCCTTGCAATCAGTCCAAGAGAGCAGCGGGGTTGTAAGCGAAGGCTGAACATCAATCCAACATGTAGTCGAACGGTTGCCATAGGTGATGATTCCACGAAAAGACCCAGCCGCTGGTGGCATCTGGGACCCGTCCGCATTGTAGTATACTGTCTCTGCCGGTGGTGCTAAGTCTTCCTTTGAGAGGCCGAGACTACTAAGATGCTGGAGTCCAATGACAGTTGTGTCTGCACCAGTATCAGGGATGATGGCAAGACTACCTGATAAATCATTATGCCGAATTGACACGTGGACTTTAGGGGAAGGCTGAGGTTTCGGTCGTGCAGTAGAGGTGACACTCCTGGCAAATGACACTGAAGGGGATACTGAACTTACTACCTTCAATTCATGATTGGTGTCCTCTTCTTTTGTCTTAGCCTTCCGTTGCTTTGGGCAGCATTTATCATAGTGTCCCTGCCGGTTGCACACCTTGCATTTGGCATTCCTGGCAGGACACTTTAAAGCAGTAGCCCAGTGGCCTTTCTTACTACAAGCACGACATGTGGAAGTGGTGGCCCTGCACAAACCTTTTTCATGTGACGACCACAGCAGTTGCAGGCCTTATTCGGCAGAGGTGAGCCAGGCCTCATCTTGGACTTCTGCTTCAGGGCAGCCTTTTTCTCCCTTTTATATTGAGAAACAGCACGTGAAGAAACTGTGTCCTTCAAAGCAGATGATGCAGTCTTTGACGATTCATGAGACCTGCATTTCTCCAAAACATCCTGCAACGTCGCTGAGCGGTCCATTTCAATGAGCTTCTGGGTAAGTTCCTCATCTCGTATACCCATTAGAATGCCGTGTTTCTTCCACTGCTCACAGCATGCTTGGTCCTGTGCCTTGCAAAGGTCTATCTCCTGCGACAAGATTTTCAGCCGGATCCAAAAGTCATCGAAGCTCTCGCCGTCTGCTTGCTTGCACTCGGAGAAGGCCTTCCGTCGCAGTGCCTCATTACTTGCATTTTTGATGTGCGTTTCGAGCTTTGTCAAGACATCGTCCACTGAGCATGTTGGGTCTGCGGGCACGTCCAACTTGTGCTCCAGCACCCGTCGCATCTCAGAGGTAAGGCACATGCGTAGCTGTATATGCTGCTTTGATAACGGCAAGTTGAGGAGATCCACCATCACAGCATAATCGGACCATTCGCGCTTCCATTCTCGAAACTGTTGGGGACTCGCATCTGCTGTTAATGCTTTCGGAGGCTGTATTATTGCCTTCGGGGTCGGCGGAGTATGAGAAGCAGTGGACGCGGCAGAACTGCTCACTGGCGAACTCGCAGGTTGCTGGGGGGTGAGGCGAAGGATCAGCTCCTGAAAACGAGCAGACTCCTCGTTCCTGCGTGCGTCTTCCTCCTTCCGGCGGGCTTCTTCCTCCTTCCGGCGGGTGTCTTCCCTCTTGTCATCCCTCTGAATTATCCACTGCAGCAATGTAGCAACATCTGTGGGAGGTGGGGTGCTGGCACTGGCTCCTGGTGACTCTTCAAGGCTGGAGTCAGGCTTCTCAGGGTCGCTCTTACTGGTATCTTCTTTTTTCTTCCCTTTACCCATTGTAACGTGGTAAGGGTGTCAAGATTATACAGCAAAATCGCCGAAAATCCGGTGAAAATACGTAAAAGTAGAGCGAGGCAGCTAGTGTTGTGGCACTCGTGTGCGCGGTGCCAATGCGGTGACGTCACGGCGGACACGTGCTGGCAGGCGAGCCGCGAGCGCGAGAGATCAGTCGCTCACGAAGCGTCGTAGAGAGCGCATGAATATACCTCGCTCCTACAAAACCTTAATATGCTTCGGTCCGGCTCCTTTATGCAACGAATAATGTTCCCTGAGCACACTAAACACTGCACGAACACTATAGCCACTGCACAATACACATCACTACACTATAGCATCACACCGCTGCAAATGAAGTACACTGCCGAGCGGGTTGATTGCTGACCTAGCACGAGGGTGGACGAGGCGCGGGGCCGGCGACAGGCCATGAGGT
>NC_061822.1:31203269-31205769 GCF_019202785.1 Penaeus chinensis
GTTCCCTGCATGAGAAATTAATCAAATTCCAGAGATAAGAACAGTTGCAATCTGTCAAACTCATTTCTTGACTGCTGTCTCCATCACTTCCTTTCATATCATCAACTGTACTTGCCTGAGCAGCATTTTAAATTTTTAGACACATCTTAGGAAGGCCTTAATGAAACTCACACTTTAAACTCATTTAAGTGACAGACCATACTTAAACATAAGAATTACTTCCAAGGTACATAGTTCCACTTCCATTGAACCCAACATTGAAATTTGATTTTTTCCTTCCGGCCGTTACTGGTAAGTAACTCTTCGTTTTCATAAAGTAAAGAGAGGAATTTTAGTTTTACTGTTAGGAATTATGACAACATCGAGTAAATTCTACAAATAATTATGTATTTAGTAAGATCTGATATCTCATAACACACTCTCATTGCCTAAACATAATGATGTCATTTAGCTCTGCCCCATTTTTGACCCGGTCAGTCAGTGTAATATTTAATAGTAAGCATTTTTTTTAGCATATTTACCTCGAAAATGGTTCAATAATAACAATGTGAAAAAATCGTCGAAAAAGAAACCGAGAAAAATATAAATAAATATATATAAAGTTATAATGAATAAAGGAAAAGAGGCGGGGCTCAGCTCGGAAGTTGCCAATTAGGATTTTCATCAAGACGGAGTGAGGCTACCTCATCAGCTCAATTGAGTGTGTACTATATTCATTTGCATGGACGGTATTAGGCTTCATAAGATCTTGGATAACACTCCTCATAAATCTTGCATCTGGCTGTATTGACTGATTGATTATATACGTTTATCTGCCGCGTCAACACGTAATTTAAGTGGTAAAATATTCAAGACGTTTTAATATATGTCAGATGAAGAATGTCTTAAAAATAGAAATAAAAAAATAAATATTATATTAACAATCAAAGCATAAAATTAAATCATTATAGCGTAAGTGTTATGGATAATTAAATTTTACTTAAAATATTGGTCCATCCCAACGTAAGCTTGCAAGATTTCGGTTGTCTGTTGTCAACGTTGCTTTGAGATCACGTTCCCGATCCTAGTAAGATTGTAGATTAATTGTATAGTTATATATGAGACTAATAAAATTCGAGAAATGTATCAGAAAACACATACCAAAAATCCCTTCAAAGTGTATTTTAGTTTTGTTTTGTAACTGATATATGGCAACACTATTATATCCCCAACTCTGTAATATTAATTAATAGGCAACTTTTTGCCTGATGTCATTTGCAGCTGGGTACTGACACCTGAAATTAATACACAAATGGCATATTTTATTGAGCACCATTTAGGCCACATGTAGATATAATATAAATAATGTATCCTATCTAATTTTGGTGAAATATTTTAATTCTGAGAGAAACTGACAAGTACATTCACCACGCAACTTCTATAGGAATTCAAGCTACTACTTTGTTATTGTAGTTTGAAATACATTAAGTCTTTCATAATAAAATGCAGTCTTTATAAAACATTCATTCTTTGCAGCTCTGATCGTTCTTTATATTTTGAACTTACCGTAAAAAAGTAAATCAACTCCAGTGTGATACATAGCTTTCAAAACTCTAATTAACTTGATTCATTATCAGGTTATTTTGATACATTACAATCGTAAATGTTTGTCCTTATGCAAATAATTCCTTCTTGACCTGTGATATGCGGCTTATTTTCCCTCAGAATTAGCACTACCCAGAATTCTCTACACGAAATAAAGTTCCCACAGATTTCAAGACTAATATACCCTCCCAAATAAGTGAGGGTATATAGTGAAAATACCTGAATCTTATATGCGGCAGATATTGTCATCACCCTATGTATTTTTTCGATAACATTAATTTAAATGAATATTATGAGCATGTTAATTTGAGAAATATAGCCACGAAGTTTATTACTTTAGCATGCTAATTTGAGAAATTATGGCAACGTAAATGTGCATGTGTTTATGTATATGTATATGTATATGTATATGTAGAGACAGAGACAGATATATAATGCTTACCATACCTTACCTTACGTCATGATCCTTCTATTTCTAGAATTTATCACGACCGAAATTAAGATGAATGCCTTTAGAAATTCTAAAAAGGGAAAAAGCTTGACTTGCATATGTTCGTCTATGTTAACTTGGTATTTGAATCTCGTATATATTCGGCATATTTTCCCAGTCTTTGCAGTCGATATGCTGAGAGCATGAATTAATATTCAAAATGTTGTCTCGACATGATTTATATCTACATATTCATTTTCGTTCGTATAGTTTATTTATAAGTTAGAATTCAAGTTGAGATTATCCTGTAAATGACCTCACCGGGAAACGAAAGCTGGTATGAGACATTTTATTTCTGTTTACTCATAAAGGTGCTGGTATTTAATAAAGAATGTATCGGTTTCATGTAATAGTTTCATGAAATGTTATACAAACTGACGTGTGAAAACATCAAGATGAACATTATGATATGTGTTCCAATCATTA
>NC_061822.1:31215769-31218269 GCF_019202785.1 Penaeus chinensis
CACACACACACACACACACACACACACACACTTAACTACCAAGGGTTGAAGACACGACACGACAACCAGCAGGCAGTTCACCTTCACATATGCAATTATTTTTGTTGTCAACGCCCGCTGTCAATCAGCGCACGAATTTGGGCCAGAATTAGGTGTGTGTGGGCGGGATACCGATCGATGATACCTCTGGCCCTTTAGCATTCATCATCGGTACTTCCCTTAACTATTACCATTTATAATGTAAATTTGCATTCACCTTAGTATGTTAAGGCAACACTGATCCATCATCAATTGAATATGAAAACAACTAGATATTTGTTACCGATTTATCTATCCTTTAAGTATATAAAGTATAACAGTACAGTCTAGTACCTCCACTGTGTGTACCTCACCTCTAGGAACGTCGACATACATACACTAGGAACGTTTACATATCATAAAGTACCATTAACAAGTAGTATTCCCCTTGAGAAATTTACTTCAGTGATAACTGTCTTGTTATGCATCCATTTACGGCAATGCTAAATGTTCATGTCCATAGACCTTCCTAATATGGTACAAATAGGAAAACAAAAATCATTCGTCGGTATTGAGTTTGCAACAGAAAGGAAAAGTTAGATTAAGAACGGTTGCTGAGTCGGGTAAACAAGATTATTTGTGGATGGTTAGAAAATGCGTGGATCCGCTAAAGGTTTCCGAAGTGGTGGAAAAGTGTGCAGAATTCACACACACACACACACACACACACACACACACACACACACACACACACACACACACACACACACACACACACACACACACACACACACACACACACACACACACACACACACACACACACACACACACACACACACACACACACACACACACACACACACCAAATAATTACTTCGTATTATGAAAAGTGTATTCGGAAAGGACCACGACATAGAAATTTGGAATTACAGAGTTCGAATTATAGACTTTTTTTTTTTTTTTAACCCAACGAACGCAAGGTGATAAGCCCTTATTTTCCCAAGGTCTACCCTTTGTTACCACTCATTGACACTATTTTTTATTTATTTATTGTTATTTAAGGTGAAATTTGTTTTACGAATAACAAAATGCACCTGAACAAGCTGAGATACAAGAGGCAAAGATCAAAGTAGAATAGCCATATGATTTATAAGGGAAACTAATTATGGTTAGTGGTGTATGACTAAAAGATAAATGAACGACCGAAATAGTAAACGAATGAATAATTAATCGAAGCAAAATAAAGAGAAGTGAGAGAGAGACAGACAAACAAATCGAGCTGATTGATTGAAGAATGTTGTAGAAGATTTCCATCGGAGGAGCTAGGACGAGCGTGAGGAGGAAGAGGAGTGCCTATTCTGACGTCATGAATTGCTTTTCCGGCAATTCAAATCTGTTATTTGTTTAGGGGCATTTAATTGGCGTATTGCTTCAGAAATCCCAATCAGAATATAATTGTTGATTCAGTTCATCGTGTAATACCGAAGAGCAAGTCTCATCAAACATATATAAATGTCTCTTGGGGAATGGATAATAAGCCGCTAATGACTTCACGTGTTGATGTTGCAACACACACACACACACACACACACACACACACACACACACACACACACACACACACACACACAACATTACTAACTAGATGAAATAAGAAGTAAAGAGAAAAAAAACACACAAAAATACTGAGAGATAAGAAAGCCGTTTTGTATCTGGCTAGGATTACCTACTACAATAAATATAATATTGAGTAATGTAATAATTTTGATTCTAGTAGCAGTAGTAGCAGAAATACTAATAGTTATAGTTATAGTAATAATAATGATAATAATGATGATGATAATGATAATGATAATGATAACAATAATGATAATAATAATAGTAATAATAATAATAATAATAATAATAATAATAATGATAATAATAATAATAATAATAATAATAATAATAATGATAACAATAAAAATAATGATAATGATAATGATAAAAATAATAATAATTATCTTACCACTACTACTTCAACTACTATTGTTGCTGTTGTTACCATTGCTACTATTATTGTTGTTAATAATAATTATGATTATGATAATAATAATTATTAGTAGTAGTATTGATATCAATAATAATAATAATTATTATTAGTAGTAGTAGTAGTAGTAGTAGTAGTAGTATTACTATTATTATTATCATTATCATTATTATTGTTATTAATATTATTATTATTATTATCATCATCATCATTATTATTATAACAATAATAAGAATTAGTGTTATCATTATTATTACTTTTATAATGCTAATAATAATAATAATAATAGTGATGATAATGATAATGATAATGATAATGATAATGATAAAAATAATAATAATAATAATGATAACAATAATGATAATAATAATAATAATTATTATTAGTAGTAGTAGTAGTAGTAGTAGTAGTAGTAGTAGTAGTAGTAGTAGTAGTAGTAGTAGTAGTAGT
>NC_061822.1:31220769-31223269 GCF_019202785.1 Penaeus chinensis
TGATAACAATAATGATAATAATAATAATAATAATGATAACAATAATGATAATAATAATAATAATGATAACAATAATGATAATAATAATAATAATGATAATGATAATGATAATGATAATGATAATGATAATGATAACAATAATGATAATAATAATAATAATGATAATGATAATGATAATGATAATGATAATGATAACAATAATAAGAATTAGTGTTATCATTATTACTTACATTAGGTGGTGGGGCTTAATAGGAATATATACGTACAGGGATGTCTATAACGTTATTCATTTGTGTACGGATAATTAAATTGGGGGGGATGAGAGAAAGAGAGGGAGGAAGGGAGGGAAGAAGAGGGAGGAGAAAAATAAGAGAAAGAGAGAGGAGTAGAACAGAGAGAGAGAGAGAGGTGGGGGGGGAGATAAAGAGACATACACAGAAAGAGAGAAATTTTGAATCAACATCTTATGAAAAACCCTATCGGGATTTTCTTCATGAAAGGTTAATTCTCATGTCGATTTAAAGATATTATTATATCCTGTCAGCCATTGCAAATTAATCTCTAGAAGCGACAGCATTCAGCAACATTTGACGAATAAAACATTAAACCAATTTTACTAATAAAGAAAATTATAATAATGACTATAAAACTTTCTTTTTATATCATGCTATTTATACCCGGAGCAACTTGATATATTTTAGCCATCGTTCTAAGGTATAATGCTCCCATACAATGTTTGTTTGTTTGTGTTTTGTCATTTTTCTCTTACAGATCCTTATGTAAATACATTCCCTAAAATGAAGACGAGCATTTGATAAATCTCAGGTACAGTTTATTATTATAAGGAAATTAGCTTCCTGATACTGATAATGATCATAATGATTCAGGTGATAATATCGAGAAAGAGAATTTACTTGTAGTGCACATGTTGCTGATGAGCACAATGTACACACACACAGTACACGAACATCACGATCGTGCACAGACAGTGTGTGTGTTTGTGTTTATGCATAAATATATATAAATATATATATATATGTGTGTGTGTGTGTGTGTGTGTGTGTGTGTGTGTGCATATATGTGTATATATGTATATATATATATATATATATATATATATATATATATATATATATAAGTATACATATATGTGTATCTATGTATATATACATATATACATATATGTATACATATATGTGTATATATATGCATATGTATACAAATATGTATATATATACATACATATATATATATATATATATATATATATGCACACACACACACACACACTTATATATACATACATACATACATACACACACACACATACATACATACACACACACACACACACACACACACACACACACACACACACACATATATATATATATATATATATATATATATATATATATATGTGTGTGTGTGTGTGTGTGTGTGTGTGTAAATATATATGTCTGTATATGTATATATATATATATATATATATATATATATATATATATATATATGTTCTTCTTTCTTTCTTTTTTCTTCCTTTTTGTACATAAGATTTATCATAGTTTATCAAACCGCAGCAAAACATACCCGCCAGCCATTCATATATTTCAAAGTCTCCCATCACCCAAATGCACCAGACAAAGCAAACGCGTTTAATTTGCTTCCGTATTGAGCTGCTTTGGTGGTCTCCATGCGTCCGGAACCCACCCTCCCTCAAAGAAAGCGAATCATTAATGCATTCTCCTGAGGGAAAAGAAAGGTTAAATGTGTAAATAGCAGATAAGCTCCCCTGAGGTAAAGGAGGGGAAAGGGTCAAGGGAATATTAATGATTTTCTTCCAGCTTTCCGATTTTGTTTTGTTTTGTTTTGTTTTGCTTTGTTTTGTAAAGGTACACTATTTCCCGTCGGGGTTCTTTCAGTAATAGGAACTCGGATGCCAAGTTTGGTAAAGGTCCAGTGTCTTCTTCGTACTTTTCTGTTGTACGAAATACCACAGTAAAACTTTACTGATATCTCCAAGGGCTGATGCAAGCGGAGATGTACAGGTGAAATTAGACGTTTTATTTCACATACACACACACACACACACACACACACACACACACACACACACACACACACACATATATATATATATATATATATATATATATATATATATATATATAATCAAATATCTGAATTAAATGCTGAATTTATACATTATACATATACATTAAGGTTTTTTGTTATTTCTTCCATTAATTCACCGACTACTAGTTCTACAATAACCTGTCATTGCCTGCTATGCAATACATACACGAGCACCGTTATGGAAGAAGCTTATCATAAACTTCATACACGATAGATTTTTCTCACAAGGAAAAAAAATAGGGATGGCCATCATGCCTTCATTTTCCTCCATTCACTTGAGAATTCACGAATTACCATAAGATAATTGGATGGCAAGTTGTCTGCTTGTTCTCAAGTCTGTGTAGCTTATAAATGAGAACTGAAC
>NC_061822.1:31260769-31263269 GCF_019202785.1 Penaeus chinensis
ATATCTTTATTATCTTTATTACTGTCATTACCACTACTTCTATTACTCCTACTGTTCTATGCTACTACTGCTGCTACTACTACTACTACTACTACTACTACTACTACTACTACTACTACTACTACTACTACTACTACTACTACTACTACTTCTACTACTACTACATCATTATTATCAATATGTATCTAGTACGTACGTGTTGCTGTGCAGACTAGGACATTCATCTTACGTGTGAGATTTGTTTACAACTTGGAACACATATATTTCAAATTAAATTAAAGTTGAACTTAAACAACCTATCTCTCGGTTAATTCCTCTTTTCCATGGAAACGACTTGATTAAACTGCTGATGGAATCATTAATCTGCACAAGAGAACCTGAAATGGAAGGGTAGAGAGTAATATAATACTGAAGTCGTATTGCAATTCTGCTTTTATCAGGAAAGCTTACATACATGGTCGAGGCGGAGGGGATAGGACATAATGTGCAATTATAGATAAACCATTAACGGTACATTGTTGCTGAGAGAGAGAGAGGAGTAGATGGGGACGAACGAAAGACTCGGAAATGCAGGCGGAAGATCATAAACTGAATTAGAAGGGAGATGAAACAGGTGCATACGGTAAAGGATATTGCTCAAGGAAAGGGAACAGAAGGAAGGAGATTATAAGGAAATAAAGCCGCCGGGAGAAGAGAGAGAAATAAATAAATTGAAAACACACAAACACAGAACGTAGGGGTGGTTTCATCTCCTGTATATTATCTAAATTTAGGTATTTTCATTACGAACATTGCCAAATCACTAAAAGGGGCAATTTAATAAAGCTTACTCAGCAGGTGGCCTACAGAACCCATGGACTTACTTGCAAGCTTGCAATTTGGGATGATCTGCAATCGGTGAAGCCTGACATAGTTAAAAGTCTCATGTCGCTGGAATGTCACTTCCTTATATGCTTTCCTGCATCAAAAGGAAGCATCAAGAGGAATAGATTAATTGAGACTAGTAGGATATGAAGGATTTCATCAACCAGAGACTTGAGGATGTGAAAGCAATCTCAGAAGGGGAGCCGATGCACGTAATATTACGTCTAATTTAATCTTCCAATTGGCAAACAAAAACAGAGCAATAATATAACTGCTGAGATGAAATTTTCTTGCAGCACTGGGAAACTTCCTGCCAGTCAAAATTACATTTAATTTCCCTTGCCTATTTAGTCTGTCGTAATTCCTCATGATTGAGCCTGTTTCGTGTCGCATGTTATTGTGATGGATGTCTCATGATAATGAACACTCATATACACAGACATAGAGAAACTAAGTATATATGATATATATATATATATATATATATATATATATATATATATATATATATGCGTGTCTGTGCACACACACACACACTCACATACACACAAATTTGTGTGTGTGTGCGTGCGTGTGTGTGTGTGTGTGTGTGTGTGTGTGTGTGTGTGTGTGTGTGTGTGTGTGTGTGTGTGTGTGTGTGTGTAAATAAATAAATAAATATATATTTATTTATTCATGTATTGATCTGTGTGTGCGCATATGTAACAAAAGCATGTGGTACCATGGACCAAAAATTTACGTTTAATTTCTTTGAAGAAAAGAAAACATTATTACATATCTGAATAATATTTCTTTCCTTTACATATTTGAGCTGTATTTACATAGTAGTTATATGATAATTTGGAACAAAGTGATAATGTGGAAAAGGATTTAAAACGTGTATGTTGTTGCCTAGCAATAAGAGTGTTTGAAAATACGGGAAAGTGTAGTGTATTTATTTGTTTATCCAATTTTGGGTGTAACAATCAATTTGAATGATGTTAAAGTGTGTGTGTACTTTTTAATCTGCAATGATCTGATTTTTTTCAATCCATTTACATGAAGTGGCAAGGCTGTAAACTGTACTGCATCAATGATCGAACTAATTGTGTGAATAAATGACTGAACCATAAGGAAATATTAATAAAAAAAACATTACTAACAACTTCTTTGCATGTCTCACATTCATCACGGGGAAATTAATATATTAATATAGTATAAAGTTTTGGGCTAACCTGCACCTCCAGCCAAAGTACAATGTGTGAGAAAATATCAACAGGCACACACGACGGCTGTCCCTCTGGTATTTAGTTGTAGAAATTTGAGCTCCAAAGTTTCCCGATAGGCAGTGTGCTGCAATTTATATGATCGCTGTGACTGCAAGCAGTGTGCACCAAATTTTTTTTAGGTTTGTCAGCTCTCTAGGGATACAAATCCTGTATGTTTCCTGACACGTTTCCTAAAAGTTCCGGCTCCCTATGCTATCTCCATAGAAACGTTTACTCGAATAAATGTGGTGCTTCGGATAGGGTTTCAATTCATACCCAGTAGAGTAGATCTTACAATACATTTCATACCTGTTAATGTTGTTGACCTCACAGGAAGGCCAGGGTATTCTACACGATCTATCTGCCTATCTATTAATTTATATAGTGCA
>NC_061822.1:31283269-31285769 GCF_019202785.1 Penaeus chinensis
ATCTCCATCTCTATCTCTATCTCTATCTCTATCTCTATCTCTATCTCCATCTCCATCTCCATCTCCATCTCCATCTCCATCTCCATCTCCATCTCCATCTCCATCTCCATCTCCATCTCTCTATCTCTATCTCTATCTCTATCTCTATCTCTATCTCCATCTCCATCTCCATCTCCATCTCCATCTCTCTATCTCCATCCCCATCTCCATCTCTATCTCTATCTCTATCTCTATCTCTATCTCTATCTCTATCTCCATCTCCATCTCCATCTCCATCTCCATCTCCATCTCCATCTCCATCTCTCTATCTCCATCTCCATCTCCATCTCCCTCTCCCTCTCCCTCTCCCTCTCCCTCTCCCTCTCCATCTCCATCTCTATCTCTATCTCTATCTCTATCTCTATCTCCATCTCCATCTCCATCTCCATCTCCATCTCCATCTCCATCTCCATCTCTATCTCTATCTCTATCTCTATCTCTATCTCCATCTCTATCTCCATCTCCATCTGCATCTCCATCTTCATTTTCTCCATCTCTCTCTCTCTCCATCTCCATCTCCATCTCCATCTCTATCTCTATCTCTACATCTATCTATATCTCTATCTCTCTATCTCTATCTCTATCTCTATCTCTATCTCCATCTCCATCTCCATCTCCATCTCCATCTCCATCTCCATCTCCATCTCCATCTCCATCTCCATCTCCATCTCCATCTCCATCTCCATCTCCACCTCCACCTCCACCTCCACCTCCACCTCCACCTCCACCTCCACCTCCACCTCCACCTCCATCTCCATCTCCATCTCTATCTCTATCTCTTTCTCTATCTCCAGCTCCATCTCTATCTCTATCTCTATCTCCATCTCCATCTCCATGTCCATCTTCTTCATTTTCATCTTTATCTTCTTCATCTTCTTTCACGTGATTCCCTATGTTGCATGTGAGGAACTATCACATCTTTATGTGTTTTATGTTGTTTTCTTTGTGAGCTTTTGGCAATTTGGCTTCCTCGGCTATGTTGCATGTGGGCGAGAACTGCCAAAAGTGTTACTACAATTTCCCTCGACACGGGGTAGGGGTAGGGAGAAGGGGAAGGGGGAAAGGGGGTAGAGGGAGAAGGGGAAGGGTTGTAGGTGGCTTCGACATGAGTTGGTGAGTGTATATGTGTAGAGTGTATATAAAGGGAGGGTGTGTAGGGTATGGAGGGGGAGAAGGAAGAAGAAGAAGAAGGAGAAAGTTAAAAGGAAGATGTGAAAGGAGGAGGAGGTGGAAGAAAAAGAAGAAATAAAAGGTGAAATCGTTACAAGAATCCACAACACCGGTATCATTGTTACTCTATCAGGCTAAACTACCTTATAATGGCAGGCTAATATATATTTATCTTCTTGATGCAGAATCGACAGATCACACAGTGCATACTAGATAAACAAAACGCATTCCACACCTTATTGTTTCTATAAGTTTTTTTATAATCAACAACACACCTCACAACTATTACGCAACATCAAAAATCAAAAGGAAAAGAAGAAACGGAAGAAGAAAGAGAGGAAGAAAAACACCATTGTTTCACATTTGTTTTTAAACCTCTGTACAGATGTTTACACAAACTCTCCTCGTTCATAAGGACCTCAGCGGGAAGGAGAAAGAATCGCCCTGTTGTTAGACGGAATTCAGGATGAAATAATGCATAGATCAACATCAGAGGGGGAAGCTATTTTTGAAAGCCACTGGAACAAAGACGGCCGTAGGGGGAACGAGAGAAAGGGCAGGTAAGGAGAAAGGCGTTTTCCAAGTGTAAAGAAAGAGTGTGAGAAAGAAAGAAAATAAAAATTGGAGGAAAAGGGAAGTACAAATAAGGGAAAAGACGGGAGTGAATTGCATATAAATGTACGATGAAAAAGGAAGTCTAATAAAACAAAGGAAACAGGGAAGTGAAAGGAAAGGAACAAATTATTATTAGAAAGAGTAATTGGAAATAAGCCAGGTAAAGAAAATGCTGATTAACAGTTCTTATTTCAATGAATAATAACAACGACGCAATAATTAATAATTTTCCCCTGAAGATAATATAAAGGTAAGAAAGAGCTACTTTTTTAAGGAACCTTCAGCAATATACATTTTGATCAAATTAAATACTGAATTAATAACGGTACGAACTACATTAACAATTCTGATATCATGATAACAAAGATGATCTGATAAAATATCAAGATCATAAAAACAATAATAAGTGTAATATAAATAATTAAACCAATAATAGAACCACTATCACTACCAATATTACTGTTACTGAATTTAAAGTTCATATGTATTAATAAATGTAGTAACAATAACTATAATAATAACGGAAAATAACGATAATGAAATTGTTTATGCTCTAAAACATTTGTTGCATTCTATCCTTTTTCTCGGTTACATAATTACGCGTTTCAACAATCTATTTTATTTTTCATCAAGATGAAGAAATTATCTCAGCAAGCTAAGTCATTTTATTTCCAAA
>NC_061822.1:31290769-31293269 GCF_019202785.1 Penaeus chinensis
TCGGATCTACTAGCTGATTTTTTACAGCCCAAGGAATGCTCGAATTCGTACTCCAGTTCGAACGGGTTTCTGAAGCTCCAACTCTCCTTCACATTCCTCAAAAACTTTTAGTATTTTCTTAAGAGCGGTAGGGCAATCGTCATTTCAGATGGACTTTTTTATTCTGTCATCTTGATTTCTTTTCAAGGTTCAGTTTCGCTAATATTTATAATAAACATACATACACACACAAACGCACATGCATACATACATGTACACATACATACATACATATATATATACACAGACGTACACACATATGTAAAGGGATCCGTGGTTATTGCCTTTTCATTGTGGATCGTCAAAATAACGTTGCCAGGGCCTGGGATATATGGGCCCTGTTCACTCTACAAAATAAAGGGGGAAAAAAAAGAAGAAAAACTTTCCAGACCATCAACGAAGAACGGATTGTTTGTGTATGGATGGTATAGGCATTTTCTTGTAGTATAATGTTTGGAATTAACACACCCACCTTCCCCACACAATTAGGCAATAACCAAGCCAGGTAAAACCTATATCTGTAGGATCCAAAGGAGAATATACAAACACACATTCATCTTAACACTCGTTTATTTAATTAAACTGACACCCTCATAACGCTTGAGATTTGACACTAATTTGATAAAAAATAATAATATGAAAAAAAAAAATTATATATATATTGTACATAAGTGTAGATTTAAATGACAGTAAAATGCATACAATGAGACATAAAGACACTTTACTTTTAAAGGAGTATATTCAAAATACATACAAACTAAAATGAATCGCAACTGATAAAAACGTGCAAAAAAGAAAAAATTATAATTACTAAAAAACAAACGAAAAAATGTGTCTTCAACGCTGCTAATAAAACCTAGTGAGAGTAAGACGTGAAACATAAAACCACAATATGTGAAATTAATTCTAATAGAGATGCAGCTAAAAGGCAGAAGCTGAGCGGCAGTTTAGTTTTTAAATGTTTCGGTTTTTAAAATGCCCGACAGGAACATGTAAACACAAGCGTTTTAATTTATAGTAGGCTTTACTTAGTTTTAATTGCAATGATTGAAAATCCTTTCGATTTATAGCATAAATAAGAATTATAGAAGGATGATATATATATATATATATATATATATATATATAGAGAGAGAGAGAGAGAGAGAGAGAGAGAGAGAGAGAGAGAGAGAGAGAGAGAGAGAGAGAGAGAGAGAGAGAGAGAGAGAGAGAGAGAGAGAGAGAGAGAGAGAGAGAGAGAGAGAGAGAGAGAGAGAGAGACGGAACAAGGGAGTGGGAGAGAGGGAAGTGAAAAAATGGAGGTAAAGGAAACCCAGGCACATACATACATACGTATATTCATGTATATGTGTGGTGCGTGTGTGTGAAATCATCCTCAATGTAACGAGGCTATATAATAGGCTTCAAAACCAACCAGTCGTGTCCATGACAAGGGATGGTACAATAAACATTTCTGGTTATATAACTACACTGACAATGACCAAGTTTCAAAATTGCACATGGATGGTAGTCAATATTCTGCCGTAATCCATCTTGTTCCTGAAAGTACAGCCTACATGAAATTCACTCGAGAAATTGAACAAAATAATAAACTTTATTATTTAACACACACACACACACACACACACACACACACACACACACACACACACACACACACACACACACACACACACACACACACACACATATATATACATACATAATGAATGTATATATGTATGTACGAATGTATGTATTTATGTATAGCGTGACACACTATATACTCAGCACCCCCCTCTTAGATGATGCTCGCTCAGTGTGTTTTGTTTCGTGTGTGTGTATACGCTCCCACTGTGTGCATGCATGTGCGCTTCTGTCTATGCAAGCATGAGAATATGTATGTGTAAGCGCATTTACATATGTTCGTGCGTGCGTGTATGTGTCTGCGCCTGATTGAACGAGTGTTGAATTGCGTGCAGTGTCTGCGTGGGAGTGTGTGCGGTTGCGGGAATGGGTGAGTGTCTCCCTTGTCGGTGGTACTGTTATTATCCCTTTCCTGATTTTCCTGTGAATATCATATTTACTGAACAGTCAACATTTCTTAATTGCACTTGCTGACTGTCAGTTGTATAGATATATTTTTTATATAAAAGATTTATGTAATTTAGGCTATCTATTGTTTTTTTTTGGTTCCCTCTTTTAATGCCACATATTTCGGTTTCATTCTATTGTTTGCATCAACGTTTTATTGCCATTTTTCAAAGCTTAAAAACTGTTCCGCGTCACGACCTCCAGCGGCCTTTGTACTGTCAGGAAAATAATTCATTGCTCTGCCTCACCACGGGTCGTTTCGTTCCTCACACTCTGGCTTTTTTATATACATATATTAAAAGAGAACTGACACTACGTGGCCGACAGCTCCAGCTAAGAAACCTGAAAGGACGGGAAAAGTTAAGTATTGGGCCTAAGTGTCAGTATT
>NC_061822.1:31300769-31303269 GCF_019202785.1 Penaeus chinensis
CTGTGTAGGGGTTCGTTGTACTTGAGTTTGTGATTGTGATAGTTTGACTGGGGAGTCGTTCCGAATTAGCGATGAGTGTTTGCTATAAAGGTGTGTATTTTCCTATCGCTGTTGACGTTGTTATCGTAATTTTTGGCGGTTTCCATGTTTTCTTATTATTATTGATGTTGTTATTGGTATGGTTTTGGTTTTATGATTAAATTGTAGTGTCATTGTTTGTTGTTTATTGTATATCATCATCTTAATCCCAGGTGTATTTTAGTCTGGGTTGCAGTACAAAAGCTCTACTGACCTGTTGTATTCTGCAACAGGAGAACAAATTAACACGGTATAATAATCAATATTATACTATCTTCAAAAGTCTACCTATCTAGTAATCTGAATATACCTATCTGTTTCTATATCTGTTTCTATCTATATCTCTATTTACAAGTACACACACACACAAACGCACGCACACACATGCACACACTCACAGGCACAGGCACATTTCATTTATCTATCTATCTATCTATCTATCTATGTATATCTATCTATCTATTAATATATTCAGTGCGAAGAGAAGAGAATAGAACGAAAGGTTTCCAAGAAAATTCAGTACTTCAGAAACCCAGTATCTGACGAAGCTTCCTTAAAGTTGTCATTCTTTGCCGAGTTCTTGGGTTGTTGCCGTAAATGAAGTGCAACAAGAATGTGCAATAAAGTTCCCAAGAAGATGCGCAATGTTTAGAGATGCAAATTTGGTTTAAAACTTGTGCAGAGAAGCCAGTGCGAGTGAAAAAAGCTGCTCTATTGAAGTGTTAAATTCTCGGTATATATCTAAACGATTGCAGGCAAAGTTTCGAAGTTCTGCTAACTGTAGAGGCAATTGGGTCAGATAAGCAAGGTGAATAAAATAAACAAATATAGTGATTTTTTAAAAAGAAGGAGAAGAAACAAATTATCATCATTCATCATCAATTATCACCACCATCATCATCATCATCATCATCATCATCATCATCATCATCATCATCATCATCATCACCATCATCATCATCATCATCAATTATCACCACCACCATCATCATCATCATCATTATTATCATCATCACTATCACCACCACCATCATCATCATCATCATCACCACCACCATCATCATCATCACCATCATCATCATCATCATCATCATCATCATCATCATCATCATCACCACCATCATCATCATCATCATTACCATCATCATCACTATCACCATCATCATCACTATAACCATCATCACCATCATCACCATCATCATTGTGTTATTAGCAGCACTAATAACACAAATAACTCCAATGACGGAGTGAAAAGTAATAGCAATTAATTTCCTAATCTTCTCGTTTATCTATGAAAGAGATCGTTATAAAAGAAAAGAAAATCATAATAGCTGAATGAATAATCATAATAAATATATTTTAAAAATCATAATAAATATATTTTAAAAATCATAATAAATATATTTTAAAAATCATAATAAACAAAATAATTTAAAAAAAAAAAAAAAAATTAAACATATCACAACAGATAAACAAGAATCTCTATAAATAATCAAATTCCAGGCAGCTTAAGAACGTGGACCCCAAGATTAATGATTTGAATGTAAGACAAATATGTCTTATAATCAAGGCGATTGAACTCTTGCACAATGAAATCAGCATCAGAGGAAGCCGTTCGTGGGAGACACGTTTTCTTCTTTTTGTTTTTGTTTCTGCTTTTGTTTTTAGTTGCTGCGATTTTTTGTTTTTCTTTTTGTTTTCTTTTCTTTATATTCTTTTTTTATCTGTATTTTCCTTTTCCTTTTTCTCCTTCTTTTTCTTTTTATTTTTTTTTTCTTTATTTTTTTATTTTTCTCTTTCTTTTTCTTCCTTTTCTTTTCTTCTTCTTCTTCTTCTTCTTCTTCTTCTTCTTCTTCTTCTTCTTCTTCTTCTTCTTCTTCTTCTTCTTCTTCTTCTTCTTCTTCTTTTTATTTTTATTTTTATTTTTCTTTATTGGTTCTTTTCTTTTTATTTTTTCCTCTTTTTCTTTTTTTCTCTTTTCCCTTTTTATGTTTTCTTTGTTCTCCTTTTTTTCGTTTTTTTTTTCTTCATCTGTTCTTTTCTTTTTATTTTTATTTTTCTTCTTTTCTTTGTCTTTTAGATATATAGAGAAATTGATAAATTCACACATATAAACACACACATATATATATACACATGCTTGTTTGTGTGTGTGAGAGAAATGTGTGTGTGTGTGTGTATGGGTACATACATATATATACACATCCATATATAGATATATAGATAGATAGATAGATAGATAGATAGATAGATATATACACACACACATATATATACATATATATATATATATATATATATATATATATATATATATATATATAAATATATATATGACGAACCGTATTTATTGTAACAAATGTAGAAAAGCTATGAATGAGAACAAATATCTCCACAATACAAGAGGCGTATTTTACCTATT
>NC_061822.1:31328269-31333269 GCF_019202785.1 Penaeus chinensis
TCTATTTGTCTGTCTGTCTGTCTATATAATACATATTCACACGCATTCGTATGTATCCTCCTCACCCCCCTTCTCCCTCTCCCTCTCCCTCTCCCTCTCCCTCTGCCTCTCTCTCATCCACGCCGACACGCGCGTACACACACACACACACACACACACACTTAGGCATAATATAATAACGGTTAACGTCTTAGAATACTGCAGTTCTGCGCTAATGGTGCAACCTGCAGCCACCTGTTTGCTCCCAACTTTAATTATGCCTCATGAGAATTCTGTCTCTGGAGGATTCTTTACCATATAGATCCTTAACAGAAGAAAAAAAAAATAATTCGCACAGGAAAATGGTGTTATACAACTAATTTCGATATAATAAAGTTGATTGTAATATCAGTGGTTTACAGGAATAGCCTGTTGTTTCAGTAAAATAATAATTCTAATATTACCTGTGTTATGTCCTCTCCCCATATCATGTAATATTATTCCAAGTCTGTAAATCTTATAATCTAAACAACCCTGGGTATTGAATTAATTCAATTTATCGATTGTTTTCTGCAATCCTTCCCCGCGGATTTCTATCGATGTGTCCACATGCTCCGGGGAATGGGCGATTCGGAGCGATTCGTCTGGCTATTTCTCACCACTATCAGGCGATTGACATGCAGTCCGCCGCCCACACACCATTTGCGGGCGGCCCTTCCTACGTTCTCCAATCTCCCTCCGGCAGTCCAGTCTGCGTTCCACCAATATTTCACTTCCTCATCACTATTGAAAAAGCCATAAGTCCCCAGCCATGCCGCGGCCCAGGCATCGCTCCAGCATTCTGCCAGTATTTCGATGGCATCCATACATCCTCACGCAACGCGTCCGAAACTTCGCCTCGCTCTTCCACCGCCGTCCGATTCTATCGTTATCGTCACGCATTAGCATAACTGTTCGTTTATTTAGGTGTGAAAGGGGTAAGGCTGTACGTAGAAAACACTGTAATAACAGCACATGGTATATATCCATAGCGATGACCATGAACACGTTACTTAAGACAAGCCACTGACAACAGACACTCCAACCTCATTTCCAGCTGAGTCACAATCACTCCTCTTCTTCCCTTCCAAACACATACAAAATAAACACCGTAAATGCATCACTTTATACCGAGTCATGATAACGACTTTTACCCGTTTCGCCACCCAGAACCCTTCAGAACTGATATGCCCTGAATTAGGGGATTACATGCGAGTATTGTGCATTGTTACGGCCATTATCCGAAGTCTCCAGTGGCGCGGGTCAATGGACCTTAGACAATTACAGCCAAGTCTAACACAAAGGAGGGACTGAGAGCATGGCGTGACGGGGGAAGAGAAGGTCGTGGCCGTGTTTAAGATGTACAGCTGGTGATCACTTAAGCTTTCGTCATAATTACATATTCATTAATAGGGCAATTAAGAGAGGGAAAAAAGGAGGCACTGATACAAAGAAACGCGTGGGGAGGATGGAAAGAGTAGGCAGGAGAATGAATAAAGAAAGCATTGTATAGATAAGTGCTATTAGCTTTCACCCTAATCGTATTTTTTCCATTGGTGGAAATCGAATATTTTTTTTTTAAATGACAAAAAGAGGAGGATAAAAAAACAAGAAGAAAAAAAGAAGAGGAAAGAGAGGAGAAAGGGAAATATACGAGAAAAATGACAAAAAGGAAGCAAAATAAAATTCCTGTTCTCTTTCTTACAAGTTATGAACAATCCAGTTAATCATAGAGTTATTATAAACCACAAAGCGTAAAAAGGAAAATGAAAGAAAAAGAAAAAGAAGTCAAATACACGAAAAAAGCAATAAAGCTACGAAAATTTAAAGAAAAAAAAGAAAAAAAAAAGAAAGGGGGGAGGGAAGAACGAAGAAGAATGAAAGAGAGAGAAAGCATTGTTATCAAATCCCATGAAATTCGGAAGAAAAAAAACATTTGTCCATGCTTTCTCATAATTTCAGTTCATGTCGTCCTCGGTAGAAATTATTGACCATTTATCATCGGATGGGGATCGTAAGAGGTACAGAAAACGGCGTACATCTTTTCTCGTCTCCTCAAGTATTATTCTATATCGTAAAGTGTTTTGCTCGACGAAAGGAAAAAGTGGGGGCTATTCTCTTCCCTCCTGACGATCTCCTTTCACGTCACAAGCGGAATTTCCTTGAATAGAGGGGAGAGAGAGGAATGAGAAAAAAGGAGAGAGATAGGGAGAAAGTGAGAGAGGGGGGGAGAGGAGAGATAGGGAGGGAGAAGAGCGGAGAGAGGGAGAGAAAAAGAGAGAGGGAGAGGGAGAGAAAGAGGAGGAGGAAGAGGGAGAAAGATGTATTTATAAATATATATAAATAAATACATATATATATATATATATATATATATATATATATATATATATATATATACCCTGAGCACACACACACACAAATATACTGTGCTTAGGAAACCAAGAGCAAGAGATATAGATGTGAGTGGACAGTAACACACACACACACACACACACACACACACACACACACACACACACACACACACACACACACACACACACACACACACACACACACACACACACACACACACACAGGGTACTCTGGAATACAGCGTAGTATAACCTCATCGGTTTCCAAACTTTCGAAGGGAACTTCTTCTCTCACGACCATTTCCGAGCACAAGCCAGCACTAGTTGCATGATGGAATACTCACTATATCTTATTTATAAAGTCATGCTTTGTCGTATTAATCTGACCCTGTAGGTTTTTACATCTCGATTAATTTCGTTATTTATGTGCACGAGGTATGAGACGAAACGAAATTGAATAACGCTAAATATAATATAATATATATTGGGTGTGCTCTGAACTCGGGTAAGTTTCAAAAGTAAATACATAGACGTGTAATTCAGTTATTGGAAGTTATCTGCCTGCAGTGCCCTAAAGCAATTGATGCCAATAACGAATAATCCTCTTGCTGTACCAGATTTATAAGAGAGTTAGATTTTCAAAATATATGACAAATTTCAGAAAAAAAAAAAAAAAGTTATCCTCTTCCCCTTGCTCTTAGACATCGGATATTCTCTCTCCGGCTAAAAGTTATTTAAAAAGAACGATTGAGGATGGAAAGGAAAACCATGGCAGAGCCTGGAAAATCTTGGGTTATAATTATGCAACAATTCATTTAAAGTGTGATATAGTGATTTGTGTTTATGATGAGTTTTGTATATTTCCAGGGTATGATATCTTTAATATACTTTACGCATAGAAACATATACTAAGTTCAATTTATTATATACATCAAGACATTTATTTTATATGTACAAAGACTATAAGCACATGTCACTTGTATTCACAATAATCTTCTTATACTTGCATTCACTTTAGCGTCCACAATACTTTGACCTCTTGTGTACATCCCTGTGCAACACGAATCTGATTTACTCCAAATCTGCTTTGTTTTCCTTACATAAGAACCTATGGATAACAAAAGTTTCCCTTCGCCGTTCTACAAACACTGAAGTGAAGGAAGGAACACAAAGTAGTGAGGATTTTTTTCGTGATGCTTCGCTTTATATGCTGGGATTTATTTTATTAAATCTATTGTATTATTGATAAATTGATTCTCGCAAAGGAAAGTTGTATGTTTTTGTTAAAAGCACCGTGTGTGACAATTAGTGGGGTTTTCATGCAATCTTGCATGCGCGTGTATGATTTATGTAGAGGGAAATTCAAGTCAATGATTTGAAATGCTGAACTGAATCAATGCGAGTTTACGTGATACTGAGTTATGTTAAAATCATATTCTGAAAATAATATTTCAAGAGTATATCACAATTTTCGAAGCCCTCGTATGTCAAACTGTGCAATGTTTATGAAATCTCAAGACATTTTGAAGCCGAAGCAACAGATATTAAAAGGCCGGCACCTGGCAACACTGCTGTCAGACAAAGACCGGAGAGAAGATCAAGATTTTCTCTTCAACACTTCAGAGACGGAGCTACAGTCGACAAAGGGCGCAGGTCCACCACCCTCGAGAGCAAATTTTATTTTCTTATCTCCTTCGTTCCAAAAACAGTAATATTCATCGTCAGTGTGTGTCCAGGGACTGCTCAATGAAAAGCAAAAGACAGAATTACGGCCCAACGATGCACATATTATACCCTATCTCATTATTATTATTATTCTTTTCTTTCATAACCTCCTCCACTCCTTCTTCCCCTGACGAAACCTCTTATCCTCCTCTGCCAACCATCCATACATTTTATTTATCCCTTTATTCTATTCCCTTTTACTTTTTCTATCTTTGTATTATTACTTTGAGATCCTTCAGTGCCACAGAGACACGTCCCGTTCAATACATGAGCCAATCTTCAGCAATATTATTCGAGAACAGAATCACAGGTTTTGTATCTCATTGTATTTCGTATATTATGCCTTTGTATCCCATGTATTCTGTATCTTATGATTTTGTATCCTATGAATTCTCTATCTTATGTTCAAGACATAAGCCGAATCAAAGGCCGATTCAGACTAGTTTTAGAATCCATTGGAACCACTTTTATTCTTCTTACTAGATGGGGAAAAAAAGGGAATGAAATACGAACGAGTAGATTAATGAAGAAAGAAGAAAAGGCGGGTTTAGTTTTGAAATACCAAATTGATTTTCTTAATTAAAGAGAGAGAGGGTCCTCAGTAATAAAGTTCAGACGTATAATAAAGTCTTATTGGATATAACTTTTCTGGGCTATGGAAAAACTGAACACGTTATTGAACTACGTAAAATAAAATTAAAAGGAAAAGGGGGGGTCCATTAATTCTAAACGCTTCAAATTAAAGAAGAAAAAAAAAAACATCGGAAATATAGGTATATAATAAAAAAGTAATTTCCTGATAAAAAGAAAATTGTATTGATATGGCAATAGAAGAAAGTAATTTGATACAGGAAAAGGAGAGATAAAGATAAAGATATAAAAAAAACTACAATTGATTTC
>NC_061822.1:31335769-31340769 GCF_019202785.1 Penaeus chinensis
ATACTTCGCCTGTCATATCTGAAAAGTAAATGATGACAGAATCAGAAAAATGACTTATAGGGCACTATTCTGTACAAACATATATCTATATCAAAATCTATGAACAAACTGAAAAGGGTTAATAATATTTACACTTCTTATCTCATCCATCCATATTTTTTTTGTTTTTTTCTGTCCTTATTACCCTTCTCCAGTAATTTAGATCTTTATCCACATGCTACTGGGCGGACTAGATTCGACGTTGGCGATTTCGTGTGTCCAGCCTCTCTTTGATGACATTCCATGATGCATCCCATCAACATGTAGTTTTATTCACCGTGCGGCCCGTTATCGAGAGCTGTAGGTTTTCATGAAATTTAGCTGCATTGGGGCCCTTCCCCTCCCACCTTATCCACCTGTATACCATCGTCCGGGAGACACCAACCTCTCTGGATATTTAACTGCTGGAGAAATCCCTTTCCCTCACCCCAAAGGAGCGGCCTCTATTTGCAATTTCATCTTGCCTTGCGTTCATCCTGAAAATAGTGTCAGCTTGGCGGCCTCGTTTTCACCTCAGAATTTCCATGTCATTATGAAGTCTTGTGCCATCTGATATATTTTCTTTCTTATTGGACGTAATTAATACCCAGGAATGTATGAATATATATATATATATATATATTTTTTTTTTTTTTCTTTTTTTTAGATAAGTCATATTTCTGTAAACTACTCAAGCTCCGGGTGAACAAACAATCGTTTAGATAACTTTTTACATACTGGGAAATTATTATTTTGATCATAAACATATGATAATGTATAATCTTTTCATTTTGCTGTAAAGTTTTGGCTTGCAAATTTCATATACAAACATGCAAAGTCAACAGAAGTAACGTATAAATTGCATATATGACAGCTAAAAGTAAAGAGCGAGATGAAATCCTATTTAGTTCGAACAAGAGTTTTTTTTTCTGTAATATATGTTATTGGGAGTCGGTTCTAAGATTTTTTCCTATTCACCCTCTATGGAACCACCCAGCTAGTAGTTTCTCTAATTGAAATAAGCAAATATGTATTTTCTCGCTCAGCTGATCAAGTGTGGAAGCGTCTCCTCATAGAGATGGCAAGAGTTATTGAAATTTAGCAGATTATACAGCCCAAGTATTGACTTCGTATTTCCATAGCTGCACACACACACACACACACACACACACACACACACACACACACACACACACACACACACACACACACACACACACATACACACACACACACACACACACACACACACACACACACACACACGCACACACGCACACACGCACACACACTCACACACACACACGCACGCACGCACGCACGCACGCACACACACACACACACACACACACACACACACACACACACACACACACACACACAACGATAAAATATCTATTTATTCACTGTAACCTCTGTGTGGTTCTGTGTTCAGTACTTGTTTTATACCTGAATAATACAATGCAGTATGATTTGTGTTACTAAATCAGTGTTTTTTGGTCTGGCGAAAAAAAGGACCAGTCACTTCAATAGATCGATTAGCCGCTACTAGATAAAGCTGCGAGAGGTCAACAGTTTTGCAGGTTTTATTTGAATTAGCTACTTACCACACGTGGATGTTTAGAGCATGAACCGTTTTCGTGTTTCATAAAATATGCAGCTATAATGGACGTGTTGAAAGAAGGTGTTGCCATTTCGATAAATAAACAATTCCAGGATATCGCGTTTGAAAATATTCCACTACAAAGTCAGCAATAGCTAATACTAAATATATTGTTATCACTTATTTGAGGAAAACGAAAAAATATTAAAACATCCTTTGTTACAAACAATCTAGAGTTTTCGCCTCATCCACAAAAAAAACAAAAATAATAATAATAATAATAATAATAATAACTATTTACGTTATGCTTACTTCGAACTGGTTGTCAGATGCATAAAACCGGGACCTAGCAAGTGTACTAAAACATAATTCAAGGATTGTACATACATATATATAAACATTTGCATATTATGTATGTGTTTACAAACGCGCTCGCGTTAATACATGCTCAACACTAATGGCATTTGTCAAAATTTCAGGAATGTAGACCTGAAGGAACTCCATCTTTTTCTTCGTTGATAGAAAATGCACTTTTAACATCTGACCTTCACTGTCGCCATGGCAACTTATGCCTTCGAAATGACTCGCCTCGCAGCTTGCATCCCGCGATCGAACCGATGGCTTATCTGGTCGTGACAGTCTTAAGTGCCTACAGCTAAAGTTGATAAGATATACAGATTGTAAGAAATAGGTTCAATCTTCTGATAATTTGGTATTCAATATTACTCTTAGGTTGAAGGTATTATACGTATTATTTTTTATTTCTTATGATGAGAAGGCGAAGAATCTCCCTGTGAGAATGAAGATGATAATACAATCAATAAAAATAATGGAGAGATATTTGAGCTTTGACTTTCTTTCATTTTTCTTTTCCTTTTTTTAACTTTAGCTTTTCTCTGCATGGAGACCCGAGAAGTACCTTTTATAATGACATCTAAATAAAGATTGAAAAGTTAACTGCGCAGTTATCCAGGAGATTTGCATGTGATGTAATGCACGAATGGCCATTAGAATAACCTGATACATTGCATGTACGGAGAAAAAAAAGGCCTATGTTTACCTACACACAATCACGTAAGCACATGCAACATTACTCATATGCATGCAAATGCGTCAGCACAGCATTGGCGTCAGAGGAACAGCATCATTAACGAATTAGAACATATATCTAAATAAAGGATGTCACGTAAACCCTGTAATGTAAAGATTATGTTAGGGATAAGGAATATATCTAATATATCACTTCAGGTGAAAATATCTTTGCGAATAAGTCTTGCGAATTCGTTATCAAATTTTGCACAGTTTATTTTTCTACCTTTCTCTTTTTTTTTTTCTCTCTTTTTTTATAAATAGAGTTAAACTTACTGCCTACAGAATGTAACATGATCCTTTTGAGTGTATTAAACATTCAAATTATGTATATTTGTACATAATTCTTACAATTCTGTTGATTCCTCGCGTTTATTCCTTTGAGCGTGAATATGAACATATTAAATATTCAGTCATGCGTTATATAATAAAATGACGCTGTTATATATGATATTATTACTTTTCTGAGTAACATGAAATTGTTATTTTATAATTCCATTTGATAATAAAGAGAATCATCTCGTAAAAGCAGGAATATAGTGCATAGGAAGATACATTATACATTATACATTATACATTATACATTAACTCCATACTAAACACCCTTTTGCCAACCTCTAAGATCTGTTCCTGTGATGCGTAGCAGGTGTGTCCAGACATATACAGGCAGCCGGTATAGTTCCAATATATCATAAGAGATTGGTTCCTAAGGTACTAATACATCTCAAGTACCGAATAGATGGCACATAACTCTACACCGAAGATTAAGGCTACTGCACGAATTCATGATTTATTGACCACTAGAGAACCTTAATTCAGTGAAGTTTGCATGAGTACTTGTGTGTCCCATGTATAGCCTTAGCGCAGTGCAGTATGAAGTTATATGCATGCATGAATCTTCGCCCTTGTGATGGATTTTACAGTGTCGTTGATCACAATAGCAGACTGGATGGGGAATTTATTTATGGGTCCTCAGTACGATTATTATTTTATAAATATCTGTATTTTTATTTTTATTTTTTTTTGCTTTTTTTTAGAGGGGGGAGGGTAAAAAGCTGGGCGTCTCACCTGTATGACAGGGAGAGTGAGAGAGAGCGGTAAGTGTGTGTGTGTGTGTGTGTCTGTGTATGTATGTGTGTGTGTGTGTGTGCGTGCGCGTACGTACTTGCGTGTGTGAACGGCACGATTCGAAATACACTCAATCATTCCAGTTAAACCAGTCTTACCTGAACCGAATTATACGAAGTCCCTCCTCGTAAAATCCGCGAGAGATACAGCCTGATATCTTTCAAAAAATTCCTTATTATCTTACTACAAGACACTAGGGAAGGGAACCATCCTTATTAAAGATGATTCCGGAATACTTAATTTTGCTCAAATGAAACCTATTCACGTAGCCGCACCGGAAGCAAATGCCACAGACCCAGAATGAGGTTGTTGCAATTATATGATAATGAGGGACGAAAAATGCCTCTTAGGTATAGCTCTTTCAATAATTAGTTGCCGAAGCCCGAAGTGTTGCAGTGTAGAACCGTAACATCCATGCAACATAATCAGCGTTTCATAATATTCGCTAATAAGCATGCAAATCAATTATAGTCTGATGAAATATGCAGGTTCATTATAACATTTTCATGTCAACAGTACAGTGATTAAAAGAGAATAACCATTGTGGTTTACGCAACTAATGATTTCCTAAAAAAAAAAAAAAAAAAAAAAAAAAAAAAAAAAAAAAAAAAAAAAAATAATGATAAGAATATTAGTAATAATGATGATAAAAAAAAAAAACTCCGAGAAAAAGGGTTTACTCTAATGCTTTTGCCGGTACGCTACTACAGTTACCAAATTATTAAAATGCCTTTAATGCTGAGACTCCCTATTGCGTTCAAGAGCAAAAAAAAACTCGGGATAAAGTGAGTGAAAAAAAAAAAAAAAAAACTGTATTGCCGATGGCATACGAGCTTACTTTTTTATTGGCATATGGACGTATTTTTTCTCTCTTTGATAGTGGCATACGAGCGTACTTTTTTCATACGAGCGTACTTTTTTCCTTTGATTTTTTTTTTTTCTTTGCATACGAGTGTACTTTCTTCCTTTTTTTGACACATGAGTCTACCTTTTTTCTTTCTCTTTTATTGGCATACGAGCGTACTTTTTACTTACTTTCTTTCTTTTGACTAGATATCGACAACCGAAATTCCTATTTCCGGGTAACTTTCTCCCCCAAATATGGTACTTCGACACGTGAAAGATCTCATCATGTTGGTATCATCTCAGTTAGCTTTTTTCT
>NC_061822.1:31375769-31378269 GCF_019202785.1 Penaeus chinensis
ATTTACGTTGATGTGAAGACAGTGCTGGTTGCCTTTCCTCCCTCTGTCTGGCTGCGACGACCTTAGGGAGTCTCTTCAGGTTGACAGTTAATAGTAAGGGTGGGATTAGTGCGCAGGAGGGGAGGGGGGAGGGGTGTAGGGGAAGTTTCATACAGTGGTGCCAGATAAATAGGTATATTTATATTTCTACTGATGATGGAAGTGTTAGGAAGAAAAGCAGAGTCTTTACTCTTCAGTCTATTTTCGGTCTACATCTTCACCATGCAATTGAATATAACTACATTTAACCTCCTTTTTCAATATGAAAGAATATATACAATAAAGTGGTCCCCGACCGTACAGCAGAAACAGCAGTTTACGTGTAATAGACCAATCTCCTATTCGCATTTAGTCTATTATCTATTTAGTTTAGCTAAATTGATTCCTACAACGATCAAGACTGCAGTGATTCCTATTCCACACAAGGAATATTGAACAAAGAATGATTTGCAGAGTGGACGGTAACGGGTGTGCATGTGTGTGTGATTTATACAAAGGGAATAAAAATTAGTAGTCATACGTACTGTCACGCATCAACACGAATTTGATTAATATTGTTTTATATTAAAACCTCGCTTTGTCGCTGATTCATGGATGTTTTTAATGTTAAGGAAGTAAATATGACAAATGTATTTAATTATTTCACTGTCAGAGTAAAGAATGTTATCTCTATGAAGAATGTTATAGTGCAGAAATGAATATTAATTATATCAAATTAAAGTGATCTTATTTAATGGTGCTAACATAGCAAAAATGAATCATTGTATCAATAATTTCCAAAGCTCACGATCGACATAAATTTTCATCAGAGATGTCAGGATATACTGACATCGAAATATGACATTACATGAGTTCTGAGGTCTTGAGTCTTTGATCCCGTTTTTTTTTTTTTTTTTTTTTTTTTGGGGGGGGGGGGAGGGGTCCTTCTACACTTGTCTACCACATTAATATAAAATATACAAATGGCCTTCAGCAGTATCATGATTCCCCGAAGAATAATGGCAGTCTATATTGTGGTAGTTGGGGTGAAGGTAATCAATTTACCCAGAGTAGTTTTAGGTTGGCCACATAAAGTGTTAGGTTGCCCAAAGAATAGCTCTAAGTTGGCCACAGATATTTTAAGGTTCACGCTAGGGTAGTTTAGATGGGCCACATAATAGTTTTAGGCGGACCACAAAATACTCGTAAAGATTGATAGATAGATTGGGAGATAGATAAGTAGACAGGCAGATAAATAGACAGATGAATAGACTGGGAGCTATAGATATATATAGACAAATAGATAGGTAAATAAATTGATAAAAAAACAGACAAATAACTAAATGAATAGAGGAACCACAAGAGGCTCAACAGCCTTGCTACATAAAGTCCACAAATCATTATCACGAAAGTGCAAGGAATTATTGATGACGTGGAGAAAAATAATAGCAACTATGTAATACTATGCGGTACAGATTACAGTATACATAAGATAATAGCGATGATAGGCAATAAATCATATTAATGGATGGTACTGTAACAGAGAAGAAATAATAGTTGTTAGGAACAGTAGTGTGTAACAATCTGCCAGCCCTTCAAAATGGCTTGATTCTGAGATACTAAAATAATAATAAATGAAAATAAGACTAGGGTACCGAAATGTTTACTTGGAAAGTAGGAGAGTGAGAGACAGACAGACATAGACAGAGAAAGAAGAAGACACGAAAGAAAAAGAGAGAAAGTGAAAGTACAAAACTAAACGTAGGCCTTCAACATCGAATACTATTTCACCTGATTGTCGGGAGAACATATACACCCCCATCCTTTGAACACAAAGCAGACTAATAAAAATAACAAGTTGAAAATGATACAAACAAACAGCGTGGGTGAAGAGGTACACGTACATACACTCACAGGAACATGCAGGTACACGTACTCTCAGGTAAAGTGCAAGAGAACATGGTGAACAAGACCAACAGGAAGGTCCAGGTGCCGTAAGACCACTTTTTGAAAGCAAATTGCACTAAATCCTTGATACGTACAAAGTAAGAGGTGGCAGTACATGTACCTCCTGGTCGAAAATGCACAGTATTTGATGTGGTTTTTTTGAGAAGCAATGAAGCGAGTTATGGATCAGAGAGAGAGAGAGAGAGAGAGAGAGAGAGAGAGAGAGAGAGAGAGAGAGAGAGAGAGAGAGAGAGCGAGCGAGAGAGAGAGAGAGAGCGAGAGAGAGAGAGAGAGAGAGAGAGAGAGAGAGAGAGAGAGAGAGAGAGAGAGAGAGAGAGAGAGAGAGAGAGAGAGAGAGAGAGAGAGAGAGAGAGAGAGAGAGAATTTTGTCGGTAAGGAGTGCCTGCAGACCCCGGAGTGCCAAAGGGAGTAGAAAAGAAGTTGTTGGATATGTAACATGATATTTAGTTTATTCAGTAAAGCTCTCGAACTCACTTGGTCTGTTTCAGTAAACTGTCAATATTGAAAGTAAAGC
>NC_061822.1:31395769-31398269 GCF_019202785.1 Penaeus chinensis
CTGGCGAAAGATCAGCCTGCAGTTGAGAGTGTGAAGAGGGCGGCGGAGAGAGTAAATCTCCTCAGTGTAGGGCAGGCTGAGGACGGGCAGCCGAGGAGTCTCAACATAAGTACGCTGTTTCCAGGGGGCACAACAACAACGCTCTCTTCTGCCATCAGTGGGATACAGGCCATCTGATGGACTGGTCAGCGGCGCGAATTATCTTTCCTTCCGCTGACGTCCACGCCCGCAGATTGGTGGAATCTTCCCTAATTAAGCTGCTTCCCAATTTCAACCTGAACAGCGGCTTTTCTCCTGCTGACAGTCTCCTCGCTTCCCACATCCTTCGCCTTCTCCCGTATGCTGGCCACCCTTCACACAGTCCGCCCGACCCTCCCGACCTGACCTGCCCGACCTGATCTGACCTCCCTTCGTTTCCGTTCGTCTGTCCTCACCTGCCCCGTGTCTCCGCGTTGCCTTTCCTCTCTCTGTCTTATACCCCCTCCTCTTCCTTGCCTCCTCAGACCTGAAGATGGAATCCAGGTGGATTCCGAAACTGTAGTCTCTCTTTTTCAATTAAATCTAGTTTTACAGTGTGGGTTTTTATACCAATACAAAATTATGATTCGTAACTGGCCTGAGCATACAGCGTCCTTCCACACAAAAACAAAGATATCGACCCCAACTTGTACGATATAGGATAACTTTACAAGCACGGCATCAAGGAAAACGGACTTTAAAATTTTCTTCAATTATAAGTTCACAACTAAATGATTGAATCAATTTATATACCATACATGATAAATAGGTGTTACAATATATATATATATATATATATATGTGTGTGTGTGTGTGTGTGTGTGTGTGTGTGTGTGTGTGTGTGTTTGTGTGTGTGTGTGTGTGTGTGTGTGTGTGTGTGTGTGTTTGTGTGTATGCATGTATATATGCATACATACACACATAAATATATAGATAGATATATAGAGAGATGGATAGATAGGTAGTTATTTTCATATATTTAAAGAACTTTCATTTTCATTCTGCTTAGACTTAAGAAGTATCTCGCTCAAGAATTGAAACATTCTTTAAGAAGAAAGCTCTTGACATATTTAATTATATACCTCAAAATAAGGTCGATCTGCTGTTATTAAAGCGCTTTATAAAAAAAATATATTAAAAACTTAATGCTATATAGTCTCGAGATTGCATTGCAAAATCTAAGTTATGATCTTGGTTAGTTTGCATGCGTGCTAGAATATATGATGTATTCACACAAAAAGTTTTATAACAAGAAACATCACTCAGGGCATAATTAAGCTAATTATTAAAGCCTGTGGACGTAATTGAAGTTTATTAAAGGGAGTGAGGCCAGGAAGTGGTGCCACGTCCGTTTTGTCTACTCGACTTCTTGCGATTTTTGAGAGTAATATATTCTGTAATATATTTAGTGTGTCTTCAGTATATTACACACAAACCTAATCTGAGTGTAAAGTGGACAAAATGTTCAGCAAAGAGGAATAAGAAGCAAAGAAGGATGAAAATTGGCTTCCTCAAGGTAGATAATAAGCACCTTAAATACTGTTGATTTATTGATAAGATTGACACTGAATTTATGTGTAGTATGGGGTAAGACCTTTGCTTAAATGTATACATGATAAATAGTCTGTGCGAAGATATATGTGTGTGTAAGTGTGTGCGCGCGCGCGTTTACGTGTGTGTGTTTGCGTGTGAGTGTGAGTGAGAGAGAGAGAGAGAGAGAGAGAGAGAGAGAGAGAGAGAGAGAGAGAGAGAGAGAGAGAGAGAGAGAGAGAGAGAGAGAGAGAGAGAGTATGTGAGTTTGTCTATGTGAGAGAGAGAGATATATAGAGACAGATAGACAGACAGACAGACAAACAGACAGGCAAACAGATAGACAGACAAGCATACAGACAGACAGAGATAAATAGACAGACAGGCAGAGATATATAGACAGACAGACAGAGACAGATAGATAGACAGGCAGAGACAGATAAACAGACAGACAGAGACAGAGACAGGAACGAGAAGGAAGAGCATGAAGCGACAGAGGTGATGATAAGGTCAAAGCAAGTGAGACAATATTCGAAGATGTATAATCGTAAAAAACCTTTGCAACCTCCGACTCTCGCATCATTGATGGAAGCAAGCCTAAAATACACGGATGAAAACACATCCTTTCATCACTTGAGGCGAACTCAGACCCATGGTAATATATACAATATCCTCCATCTTTCTTAAACCTAGTGCAATGCTTACAGAAAGTTCCAAGCATAGTTAAAACAAGAAATAACCTGAAGCAAAGGCAAACCACATGCTATACCGTTTCATTTCTTCATGGTCGTCCACTGAATGAAGCAGGAAAGTCACACCAAAAGACTACCATAAACTTATAATTGCCGTAACAAAAAGTGATAGGCAAATTAGCATATTTCGAAAGACAAGAAGCGAGGGAATAGATTTCTTGTTTTGCCTTCTTTGCTAGTGAAGAATATGTTTCTGCAAG
>NC_061822.1:31403269-31408269 GCF_019202785.1 Penaeus chinensis
AGAGAGAGAGAGAGAGAGAGAGAGAGAGAGAGAGAGAAAGAGAGAGAGAGAGAGGAACAGACACACACACACACACACACACACACACACACACACACACACACACACACACACACACACACACACACACACACACACACACACACACACACACACACACACACACACACACACACACATACACACACACACACACATACATACACACACACACACACACACACATACACACACACACACACACACACACACACACATACACACACAGATAGAGACAGCGACCGACCGAATTTCTGTGAATGGGACTGTAAACACACACACACACACACACACACACACACACACACACACACACACACACACACACACACACACACACAAACACACACACACACGCACACACATACACACACACACACACACACACACACACACAGTACCCCCCCCCCCCCCCACCCCACCTTTTTCACAGCCCAATATGCAGTCCAGCAAATAAATCGTCAACGCAATGTAAAACTGCACGGCGCTTTTACTGCATATTCATACCATCGAAAATAAGTATACAATTTTCATAATGGACAAGGCAGTTCAATTTCTCTGCCGTTTAGTGCTCGCCAAGTATGAAGCTGGATTATCTGCTTTGTAAAACTTCTGCCACGCACCAGCTGAGGGCTACGAGCTACGACCGTGCTGATGTTTGCCGCTTTACCTTGGCAATCATTGTATACGCACTGGACTACACAAAATAATTACGAGTTAAACTTAAATCAGGAGCACAGACTACCTCCGTTCAGCGCCAGAGCAGGCCTGACTTTCCACAGCTTGCGTAACATGTTCTTTGCAGGAAATTCGAGTTTTCTCATTGAAGAAGAGGTAAGGCAGAGAGGCGGGGGAGGGAGGGGGGTCTTTAAAAAAATAGGATTTATTCGTGGTTTCTGTTGTAAGTCAGGTAAAAACGTAAAACAGATTTTATATATCGTTGTCATTAAATTAATAGTTTTCTTTCTTTTTTAATTTTCTGTAATGCCTCTTTTCACTTTACGTTTCTTATGATTATGTAATATAACACTAATCTTGAGTCATATATCACCATTACAATTTATTTCTACCCACCACAACGCAGTTAATCCAAGTATTTCTACTTATTTTGAAACGGATTTTAATATCATCCTGAAATTAGCTGTTCACGGTGTGCTTTCCGAAGGCCAATTCTCCCAGGGTCCTCCATACAATATTTTAAATGTAAGTTATGAGTCGAGCGGATCTGCATATTGCACCCTAAAGCTACTCCTTTGATGTACTAATAACAAGTCTGGATTTTTGCACCCTATCGGGATCCGGTCAGACTCGAAAAGCCATAGTTAGTTTTCATTTTCTACTATTGTCGTGTTGTATCTTCATCTTTAACAGACGTGGTTGTGTTTGTGTATGTGCACAGTCTCTTTATTTCCTGGTCTACTGCACCCGCATATCTACACATTCGTGGGGCGCCATCGTAGTTATCAGTTTAATATATTTCCGTGTACTTGGTACTTTCTAATATTTAGGGTAGATTGATATAAAATTCTTGCTGATTTTCCTCAAGTCCAGTAACGTATTAGGGATTTTTAACCAAAGTATTGACGAGTACTGTGAATACCGTCCCTGACTCGCCGTTATAAACATCCCCCCTTTTTTCACTCCATCTTGCAAGGTCCGGGTATCCATCGCATTCTTGATTCCTTTTCTTTTTACAACGGTGCCATTCGAGTGTCATTACTCTGAGCTTAGAGAGTGCACTGAATCGAAAAATTCCCTTCTCTGTAAAATGGGGTAAATTTCGGTGGAAAAAAATAGTATCCTATCGGTACTTTGTAGGCTTTATTACATCGTTTTCTCTATCGTCTTAGATCCTATAATCACTTCGTTATAAAGACACTGTTGTAGTTTCATATGATGTATAATAGACTTCCTAATTTATCTGCACATATCGAGTGGGATAAACCCATTTTTTAATATAAATTATATCGATCTGGCTTCATCTGTCAACCGTGCGATGAAAACCTCAATTTAACCGATTCTAAACACGGATATTACTGGCCGACATTACAAGTGAAAAAATCCCTGAGCTATAATAGTACTTTCATTAACAGTGATATACACTAATAGGATTTTAGAACATAAATTGTATCAAAGGGAATGCATTCCCATGTCTTTTTGCATCAGTGAATCGTGCAAATGTAGTGATTCTATGCAAGCGTGGAACTGATAGGACTCCATATATATATATATATATATATATATATATATATATATATATATATATATATATATTTATGTATACACTGTGTGTTTGCGTGTGTGTGAGTGTGTTGTGTGTGTGTGTGTGTGTGTGTGTGTGTGTGTGTGTGTGTGTGTGTGTGAGTGTGTGTGTGTGTGTGTGTGTGTGTGTGTGTGTGTGTGTGTGTGTGTGTGTGTGTGTGTGTGTGTGTGTGTGTGCGCGTGCGTGTGTATGTGTGTGTATGTGTATGTGTACGCACACACACACACACACACACACACACACACATATGAATATATATATATATATATATATATATATATATATATATATATATATATACATATGACTATATATATATAATTATATATATATATATATATATATATATACATATATATATGAATATATGTATGCATATATATATGAATAAATAAATAAATATATATATATGAATATATATATATATGAATGAATATATATATATATATATATATATATATATATATATATATATATATATTCGTTGCCTTAAGAGTGCAACTCCAGCTAGCAAAAGGAGAGAGCTAATCATCAGGCGAATCGGTCTCGGACCGACTCAAGACCAAAGAGAGCAAAAACCCCAGTCTCATTTCCCCTTCGCGAGCCTCCTCCTAAAGTCAATGGCGGAATCGGTTTGGTCGACGGCTCACCTGACCCTGATATTGCCAGGCCTTTTAACATTCAGGAATTCTGCGGGCCTTTTATGACCCAAAGGGGAGGATCAGAATCAGCGAAGTGAAGTCGAATATATATATATATATATATATATATATATATATATATATATATATATATATATACAACGTACTTCTACTCATTAACATGTACGGCGAATCGTAAAAAGAAGGAAATAAAAGGAAAAAAAAAGAAGTTTGGGAGGACCTACACCAACAGAATACACAAAAACTCCTACGCAAAAACCTCAAACACAAACATCACCCTGAACCACACAATACACCATGCATATACAATACACCCTGGCTTCGAGATCAGAGGAGAGAGTCGGGGGTTCCAGGGTTTACAAACCAGATTTCCATGTTCGACAGCGTGTGAAGGAAAACATGTTTGTATCTTGTTAACCTCGGGTGATGCGCAGTATAACCTATGCTTCTTTTAGACCGGATAGCGGACGAAAGAAAGCATATCTCACATTTATAGAGGAAGAATCAGACTTTCATCTACAAGCGTAAACTCGTATTAGCGTGATTAATACAGGTTCAAGAGCTGACGTAGGAGGAGGAAGAAGAAAAAGGAGGCTTGGGAAATTAACCGCTTCCCAGGCGAGAGAATGAGTAGACGAAGAGGCTACGGAACACGAGCGGATGAGCGAAGGTTCTGGAGAATTGCATACATTAGGAAACGGAGGAGTACATGTGTGTTTATATGTGTGTGTGTGTGTGTGTGTGTGTGTGTGTGTGTGTGTGTGTGTGTGTGTGTGCGTTACTTGTGTGTACATATATATTTACAAGAACCACCTGTGCCACGAAATTAACGGAAACAACGTTAAGCAGCAAACCGCCGACGTCCTCCTCCTCGCCCGGTCTCGCTCGCAGCCGCTCGCCCTCTGAGTCGCGTCCGCACAAAAGCCACCGTAAATGTAGCATCAGATGACACACTGCACCTCATATTGCAACAGAGCTGTATTATCTTCGTACCCCAAGTAACAAGCACCTGCGACCCGGGAAATAATACTGAGATAATACTGATAAGTGAGGACCATATTTCAGTGTAATGTTTTCACCCACAAGGCAAATTATTGGCCACTTTGAGAAGCCTTTCATATATAATGGACATTTCTTGTATGGTGTATATATTTATCATTTTTTTTTCTTTTTTTCCTTCTTATTTTCTTTTTCTTTCTCTCTGTCTTTTCTTTCTTTCTTTTTCTTTCTTCCTTCCTTTCTTTCTGTCTATCTGTCTTCCTTTCTTTCTCTCTTTCCTTTCTTCCTTCCTTTCTTTCTTTCTTTCTCCCTTTCTTTCTATCTTTCTTTCTCTCTTCCTCTCTTCCTCTTTTCCTTTCTTTCTCTCTTTCTTCCTCTCTTCCTTTATTTCTCTCTTTCTTCCTCTCTTCCTTTCTTTCTCTCTTCTTATTCTTTCTTTCTTTTTTCCTTTCTTTCTCTCTTTCTTCCTCTCTTCCTTTCTTTCTCTCTTTCTTCCTCTCTTCCTTTCTTCCTTTCTTTCTCTCTTCTTATTCTTTCTTTCTTTCTCCCTTTCTTTCTTTCTATTTCTCTTCCTTTCTCTCTTCTTCTATTATTTGCTTTCTTCCCTCCTTTCTCTCTTCCTTCCTTCCTTCCTTCCTTTCTTTCTTTCTTACTTCTATGTCTCTATAAATCTTTTACAGAGACAGCAAAAAGACAAAAGTCCTGCACTGGAACCGACAACAATAAAACCTTCAATTGCATTCTAGCCTTAAGGAATAGCATAGGAAAGCTCGATCAGGAAAATATCTTACCTGGCTTCGCTTTTCCTTATAGAATACATTGGTTCGTGTGTGCGCTGCGCCATATCACAGACACACAAATGCATGGATCATACATTTGCATATATGAATAAATTATATGTGTGTGTGTGTGTGTGTGTCTGTGTGTGGGTGGGTGGGTCGGTGGGTGTGGGTGTGGGTGTGGGTGTGGGTGTGTGGGTGTTGGTGGATGTGGGTGTGGGTGTGGGTGTGGGTGTGGTTGGGTGTGGGTGGGTGTGG
>NC_061822.1:31410769-31413269 GCF_019202785.1 Penaeus chinensis
TCTTTTTTAAGTTGGATAACATTAATACCGGCTAATGCAGTACGAGTATATACCAGCTTTTTAGAAATGGGATGACATTCATACGAGGAAATACAGTATATACCAGCTTTTTTAGAAATGGGATAATATTAATACCAGCCAATACAGTATATACCAGCTTTTTTGAAATGGGATAATGTTAATACCAGCCAATATGATATATATACCAGCATTTTGGAAATAGGATATTAATACCGTGAAATACAATATATACCAGTTTTTTTTTTTTTAATGGTATGACATTAATACCAGCCAATATAGTATATACTAGATTTTGGATATGGGATGGTGTTAATACCAGCCAATACGATATATATACCAGCTTTTTGGAAATGGGTTGTAAATACCAGCCAATATAATATATATACCAGCTTTTTGGAAATGGGATAACATTAATATCAGCCAATGCAGATAATGACTGTGAATGGGCAAAAAAGCGAATACGATGGCCAAAGTTATGTTTTTGTTTTTTTGTTTTTTTCTTATGGAGGCCCCAAAATGGAACAAGTTAACACTTACGACCAACAAACTCCGGCAAAAGTTTAGCCAGAATGCACCAAGTCTGCAGTAAATCTTAGTTTCTTTGATACAGGCCACGTTCGTTCCCAGCACATCTCATGATTGATGTAGGTTCCTCTCCCTCCTTTTGCAATGCTCTCCTCACACCTTCTCCTTCGCGAACTCCTTCCTTCATTTTCTCATTTTCTTCTCTCCTGGTCACCTTCTCCCTCTCCTCGGCCGGGCAATTTATTTTCAGGAGGGGAAAAAGCAGAGAATTCTCGCACATTATTGGTTACGGATCTAAACCGTGAAACTGACTGAATTTTTGGGTGTTTCCTGCTTGTAGCATTCGTGTTTGATTAGGAAGTATCATTAGTGCTGATCTGTTACCATTACATTACCTTATATCGTAGTGTATTTATGTTAATTTAATTTTAATTTTATTAATAATAAATAGCAGTATCGTTTATAGCCATTTCAATAGCATTTAGTAACAAAGGCATTAAACTATTAGTATTGGTACCATACTGCTGCCCATTATCAATTTTATCGATATTATGATGGTCAGCATCATAATTTTACTATTACTAACTATATTTAATATAGAAAACCATGTAGATGCATAGCGATACCGACACATAGCGATAGGAATATTAATCTCCTCCATTCCAAATGTTTTTTAAAATGTTGGGCACAAAAGTGAAGGATATATTTCATACACATCACAGTGATTTATAACCTTAATGGTATTCGTCATCACATATAATCCGGCAACTAATCAAAATCGAAATATATTCCTGCATGACCACTGACTTGTGACTGATTCATGTCTGATCAGCATCAAAGCTATCGTTGTCATTATCATTTCCAGTGTCATTATCATTATCAGTAAAGTTATGATTCTTGTTATTGTTCTTGTTCTGTTATTATTATCATCATTATTATTATCTTCCACTCTCTTCTTCATCATCATCATCATCACAGTCATCATTATAATTTCTACATTAATTATTAGTGTTGTTGTTGTTATTATTGTTATTACTATTATTATTATCATTATTATTATTATTGTTTTGTTGTTGTTGTTGTTGTTGTTTTCTTGTTTTGTTATTGTTATTGTTATCATCATCATTATTTTAACTATTTTTATTATTATTCCCATTATTATTATCATTATTATAACTCTTATTAATGTTATTATTATTATTATTATTATTATTATTATTATTATTATTATTATTATTATTATTATTATCATCATCATTATCATCATCATCATCATTATTATTAATATTATAATTATTATTATTGTTGTTGCCATTATCATTATTGTGAATATATTATTATTATTATTATTATTATTATTATTATTATTATTGTTGTTGTTGTTGTTATAATAATTGTTATTATTATTATTATTATTATTATTATCATTATTATTATTATTATTATTATTATTATTTTTATTATCATCATCATCATTATTATTCTAGGACCGAGAACAACAAGGGTCAATGTCATTACAATTTATTGAGAAAAACTCCTTTGAAAGTTTGCTCCGTTAATTGAGATACAGCAAATAATATTTTATGAAAGAGGTTTTTCTGTTTCTAATTAAAGTGTATTGCATCTAATCCGGAAATAACGAATATTTTTCATAACGAAAAACTATATTTTTTTATAGTAAGTCTTTCAAAACAAACATTGCAAAAATATGTTGTTTTTTTTTTGCTGATTAATACATCAATTAAGACATTTACTGTTGTCGGTGCATAAACTATTCCTCCTATGTTCAAAAATATTTGTCAAAAGAAATACATATATATATAAAAAAAACTTCCCTTGACAATATTTCTGTATTACATTCACCTCGTTTTTCTTTTCTTTTTTTTCTTTCTTGAACAAAAAATATACGACCTGTATACTGAAATTGACACACTGACTTGAAGGCTAATACGAA
>NC_061822.1:31415769-31418269 GCF_019202785.1 Penaeus chinensis
TTTAGTTGTAACTTTGTATTTTGTTTTATTTTATTTTTTTCATTTTCATTTTTTTTTTTTTTTTTTTTTTTTTTTTTATCACAGAAATTAATGTGATGGTTGTCTCCTGTAGTAGTGATCAGAAATTTGTGTTGGCTTATTGGAGATAAAAGGGTGGTTGACATTATTAATATCCTAAATAATCTTGAGCGGCGTTATTTTTTTTTTTTACAGATAGTTCTATTTTAGAACGCAGAAAACCTGATTTAGACCATGTCTAATGAGGAATTATAAAATAAAAAACACCGATATATATATATATGTGTGTGTGTGTGTGTGTGTGTGTGTGTGTGTCTATACACATTATATATATATATATATATATATATATATATATATATATATATATATATTATGGCGGTTGTTGGTTTGGCATACAGTATATGCATAATGGACTGTTTCGACATTCTTGTGTTTCATGATAGTGTGCAAAAGCAAGCCCGTGTTCACAAATTGACCTTTTCTTTTCACTGATAAATTTACGATCTGTTGCTATTTGCGATGTGAAAAGGCTATGGTGTGGAGAAGATAAAACATTCTGTGATATTTTCGTTGTTGTTAACTGGACCAATTAGGAACTACAAAATTTATGATACGTGAAGTTCAACAAATTCTGAGACAATTATTGCAACAGCTCCCGCAATGTGCAACAATATCATTAATAACAACAATGCTGATAATAAATAATAATGATAATAAAGAACAATGACGAAAATAAAAATAGTAATAATAAAGATAATGAAAATAATAATATTGATACTAGTAATAATGATAATAATAATAATAATCGTAATAATAATAATGATTTTGATAATAATAATAATAATCGTAATAATAATAATAATAATATTGATAATAATAATAATAATAATAATAATAATAATAATAATAATAATAATAATAGTAATGATAATAATAATAATAATAATAATAATAATAATAATAACAATAAAAAATAATAATGATAATAATAATAATAATGAAAACAACAATCAACGGTTTTATCCCAGTGAGAAGATAAAACATAAAATCAGTAATATCGAGTAGAAATAGTCTTTATAATAAGCCTTTTTTAAGATGACATTAACAGCGACAAATTATTTATAACCGTAATTTAATTATAAATTCTTGGCATAAGAGAAGATATGCCTTGTAATTATTTTCATTATATGAACTTGTACATTTTTCTCTCGCCTAAGCCCGTTAGCCAAATAATTTCCTAAAGAATATTATAAATTCTTGGCATAAGAAAAAAAATGCTTATTAATTACTTTCATTATATGAACTTATATATTTTTTTTTTTTCTCTCATCTAAGCCCGTTAGCTAAATCATTTTCTAAAGAACATTCAAAACGTATTTCCAGCCTCCTGCTAACGAAGTATTATTTTTCTTACAGGTAAGCTCTGAGTAAGGTTAATTCTGAATTGCCTTACGTAACAATCAAGGCATTTTTCACGCCCACGGGAGTCAGGTCACCTTTTGTGAATGGGTTAGATGATACCCTTCTACTATGCAGTCACAAAATAGTGTACTGTTACCCTTTGCACTAACTAATATGAAAAGTTGACGAAGTGGTGGTGGAATAGCGAGGAAAGGTAGTTTGCACCGCAATCAGGTGTTAACTGAAAGCAGCGTTCAGTAAAGGTAATAGTTTTTTTTGTGTTTCTGACTGTACCTTTACTTAAAGATTCTACCTTCGGATTAAATGGCCTCTCGTTTCAACACATAGCAAGTACACTTCATAATAAAACTACGACAATTTTAAACCAACACGTAAAAATCATTTGCTCACCAAATTTCATTATTGTAACAGCCTTTGTTAAAGAAAAAACAATTTTTTCTCAAGAGTTAATTTCCAAATTAATTTCCAAAGGATGCTTAGCTATTATCTCCGGTCTCTAGTTGACAAAAAAAAAAAAAAAAAAAAAAAAAAAAAAGATGAAACGAAATTATGATAAGGGAATATTGAGAGAAAAAAAAAACAAATAGCTAAATTGTTGAATGGATGAATGGATGGATGAGCTGATGCCTAAATGGGTGAGTGAATATTTGAATGGATAGTTGAATAATCGAAGAAATAGGTGGGTGGAAGGATGGATGTATAAATGAATAATTGAATCGCTGAATTAGTTAACTGAAAAGTGAACAAAACAACAGCAGAGTAATGAAGGGATGAATTATCTTGAGCTTAGAATTTAAGTAAAAAAGGAGATAGAGAAGCTAAACATAAGAGAAAAAAGACAGAGATGTAGAAGGGAAGGGAAGCTAATAGGAAGAAGTGGTATGCAAATGAGGAAGGTGATTACTGAAGGATAGCATCAGATAACAATTTTGTGTATAATGGTAATCCTTTCCATATATTGAGCGCCCCCCTCCCCCCCCCACCTTTTTTTTAGGGGTATACGACGCTTAGATCAAATCCATACATTCCTCGTGTAATAATAATAAGAATAAGAACA
>NC_061822.1:31428269-31430769 GCF_019202785.1 Penaeus chinensis
GGATAAGTTAATCTGTGTTTAAAAATGTTTTCCTGTGGTAAGCCAACAGTCCCAGCGTGGGGTTTGATTTCTGAAATTCTGCCGCCCAGTGAATATTTAAAACTCATCAATACAAATATGCTCTTGTAATAGTTGTTTATTCAGTAAATACAGAAAACCGACATTGAAAAGTACATCAGTAATTTCAATATGGAATGAATATTTAATCTAGGGTAGTTTTCATTGTTTTGTAAATCATAGATCATTTTGCATTGTTTTTTCACGCTAGTTTTTGTTTTTGTTTTTCATTATTCATTTTAAAAATACTCACCAATGTACTGTTATGTTCACATAAACATGAATATGTATTCACTGTTTTGACTGTAAAGGGAAATGGCAGAATAACTCAAATGGGTTATAAAAAACAACAATAATATTTTAGATTGTAGTGTTGGCAATAATCCCGGAACTGTTTTTACTTTTTCATCTTTTGATATGAGAAAGGAAATAATGATATATAAGAATTATTGAACTGATGTTTCATCATAGCCACTGTTGTATCATTTCCAAGGATTTTAAACGTTATTCTTGTAATACAGTCTTCTTTGGCGTCATCTGCACAAGAACGCAAAGATGACATGCACTAAACAATAAGATTATGGTAAAAAGAAATGGAAAATACACGGGAAACTGAAAAAGTCAGGGCCAATCAAAATGCTGTTTTTATAATGTGTTTGATTATGTATGTATATCACAGTTATAAGTAGTTATATTTAAGTACTAATCCATATTCATATTCATATCCACATTTCTCTCTTTATATGCACACACACTCACACACACATAATCGCACTCATACACATGCACACACACATATGAACGAACACACACTTACACACACACACACACTATTATACACACACACTATTACACACACACACACGCACACACACACACACACGCACACACACACACGCACACACACAAACACACACACACATACACACACACACACACAGAGGAGAGAGAGAGAGACAGTCAGATAGACAGACAGACAGACAGACAGACAGACAGACAGACAGATAGACAGACAGACAGACAGACAGACAGACAGACAGACAGACAGACAGACAGACACACACACACACACACACACACACACACACACACACACAGAGGAGAGGCAGACAGATAGACACACACACACACACACACACACACACACACACACACACACACACACACACACACACACACACACACACACACACACACACACACACACACACACACACACACACACACATACCCGCACTGACATGTAAACTTTATATTATAGAGTAAAAATACGAATAAACATAATTAAACTGTAAAACTAGAGTACAAGTGAATAAATAAAAGTAAATACCACCACTAGGACTAGAATTTACAGTCGATCGTACCGCAATCTGATGCAAGCAAAGCATGAACGGTAATGAAAGCATCTACATCACGAGACCAAGAGTACAGCGCAGTCAAGTAGGATTAGTACACCAACGTGTAATTTCATATGGAGATGAAACACATATTTATGCGTAAAACATGAAAACGGGAGAGAAAGAGGGAGAGAGAGAGAGAGAGAGAGAGAGAGACAGAGAGAGAGAGAGAGAGAGAGAGAGAGAGAGAGAGAGAGAGAGAGAGAGAGAGAGAGAGAGAGAGAGAGAGAGACAGAGACAGAGACAGAGATGCCGAGAGAGAGAGAGAAGGCGTGAGAGAGATAGGAAGATAGAGAGACAGACAGACGGACAGAGACAGATAGACAGACAGACAGACAGACAGACAGACAGACAGAGAGACAAACACGGACAGAGAAATAGAGATAGAGAGAGGGGGGGCGTAAGAGAGATGGGTAGATAAAGAGACAGACAGACAGACAGACAGACAGACAGACAGACAGAGAGAGAAAGCGAGAGAGAGAGAGAGACAGACACGGACAGAGAGATAGAGATAGAGAGAGGGGGGGAAGAGAGAGAGAGAGAGAGAGACAGAGACAGAGACAGACAGACAGACAGACAGAGAGGGAGGGAGGGAGGGAGGGGGGCAGACACACAGACAGACAGGCAGAGACAGACAGACAAACAGAGAGGGAGGGATAGAGGGGGGGCAGACAGACAGACAGAGAGAGATAAATAGAGACAGAGAGACAGACAATCAGACACACAGACAAACGCAGAGCTCTTAGTTCACTAGCGTTTTTAGTATGTAATCAGCCAGAAATTGAAGAATGTCAATTGTAGTCTACTTATGCTAATGATAATAATGGTGGTTATGATGATGGTGGTGATGATTTTGATAATAATAATAATAATAATAATAATGGTGATAATGATAATAACTACAATAATTATGAAATAGGTTATAATAATGATATTGATAGAAATGATGACGATGATATTAATATTAGTAATAAATAATAATAGTAATAATGATAATAAAGACAATAATAATAATGATAATAATAATGATAATAGTAATATAATGA